>NW_009911481.1:150084-156409 GCF_000696875.1 Nestor notabilis | reverse complement strand
GTGGGGTTTTTCAGCCGGGAGAAGAGAAGGCTGCGTGGAGACCTCATAGCAGCCTTCCAGTATCTGAAGGGGGCCTACAAGGATGCAGGACAGGGACTGTAGTGGTAGGACAAGGGGGAATGGGTTCAAACTTAAACAGGTGAAGTTCAGGTTGGATATAAGGATGAAGTTCTTTACTGTGAGGGTGGTGAGGCACTGGAACACGTTGCCCAAAGAAGTGGTGAATGCTCCATGGCAGTGTTCAAGGCCAGGTTGGATTTTCAGAGGAGCAGGAAATGGCACCTGGGAACTTAATTCCTATAGGAATATACCTCATAGGACCATAGCACAATTTAGGTTGGAAAGGACCTCTGGAGGTCACTTGCTCCAGCCCCTGGCTTAAAATAGGGCCATCTCAAAACATGTTAAATCCCACCTAGACGTTTTTTTATTTTAAAGATTCTTGGATTCCTATATAAATGATGGATTTATGCAGAACAATAACATAAGAATTATCACACTGGGTTCTATTCTGTTTCAATTTTTATCAATAGTATATTTGTTTAAATCTACTGGCTTCAGCCAAGGCATTCCAAAGTTATACCCGTATGTTTGGAAAACAGAACCAGACCTATTTAAAAAAAAAAAGTAAATTCTGAATCATATTTTTCATAGCAGAAGAGTTGTGATAAGCAATTATTCTATGGACTATGGGTTCTTTGCAAACATATATTTATATTTCTTGTGCTGTGTTTTTAGGAACATACATGTATGTATATGCACAATATATTCAAAGAATGCTGCACTTTAAGGATAATAGTTAAACATTCAATAATGTAGAAGTATACCAAATATTACTTAGCACTGAAATCAAAGCTGGATTTCATTCTATAGAAAATCATTTGTATTTACCTCATGAAAACAGGCTACAATTCAAACAATGTGATGACCTTTGGGCAAACTTTTAGGTGTCCAAGGTCTTTATCTCATTTGTAGAGGCATTTAGATTAAGATGGAAAAATAATGTTTAGAACTAACCTCTGTGCTAAAGATGACGGAATGGCTTTATTGAGCCAGTTTGGCAACAGAAACAAAAGGAGGGAAGTATCTCCACTAAGCCCTGTGGTCTCTAAAGAAAAGACAGGGATGCCGTGAAGCACGCTCACACAAGGACACATACAAAAGAGGACAATTCATCTTTTGTTGCTGTCCCTGCCTTCTATCAGAGTAGTTCTGTGATAGCTGAGACAGTAGTTGGCCATCTTATAAGATTCACAGTGGGTTTCACAAGAAAGAGAGAGAGAGAACTGCTTATTCTGTAAGTATGTGCACCAAGTATGTAGCTTTCACACTATAGCTAGCAACTTTATGAGATTCCTTGGTACATGAAAGCTGCAATGTGATTTTTAAGTTGACAGGTTGTTTGAGCCATTGACCTCGGCTTTGATACCAACAGAAGCAAAGTGCTATCAGCTCACATTTAGCACTGTACAATGCTTAATGAAGAGCTCCTCCTATCTCGGGATTTCTTTTCCTTGAGAATGGTATAACGTCTTTATAGCGTGGTGGTAAGTAACATACACTTGCTGTGATCATTCTGTCACTGCTTCATCAGCCTACTTTAAAACGATTTAAAATAATTTGTGGTTACATTTCATACTCTAGTACTTTTCCTGCAGAATATAACTAAATCATAATAGATTACTAAGTCAATATATTTATATTGACGGAACTTGAAGAAACATTGATTTTACACCTTCTCCTATTTATTTATTTATTACGAAAACTCTGCACAGTTCCACCGAGTAGACAGATTCAAGGGGAGAGATTTTGCAGGGAACAACGGCAGTAGCTATCACAAAAGATGCTTATTGTTTTCATTAGTTATGGTGTCAAGGACAAAGGGGAGCCCAAACAGAAGGCAGATCTACTCTGGCTAAATACAGCAAGGTGGCATAAAGGAAAGCATAAGATGGTAAAACTGTCCATATTTCAATCTATTTACTGCCATTAAACATGCTTTGATTGTCATTATTGCAAAGGTTCCAACTGAGGCTGACTATAAACAAATAAATGTTAATTTAACGAGTAATAGAATGTTTCCCAAACTCTACAAACAAAGGCTGTAATTCCATTTAGAGGACTCTTGTGACATAAGCCATGTCAGCAAAGCTCAAGCGATTTGTCAATGTCATCAGAACCCAGAGGTGGAATTGCAACTTTATATTTATGGGTATTTCAGGGATTTATAACCAAAAATCTGTGGTACCCCTGAAATCCACAAGATGCTCTGGGACGTTACAAAGTAAATCATTATTGCATTAAACTTCTAAAAGGTAGCAGTGTTGCTGGAAAGCAACAAAGGTAGAACTCTGTGCATATTGTTTAGAGAAATGTTTTTAGCATAAAGATACCTGCAGGAATGTTAAAATCCAGTTTCTCATTCATGCTGGTTGCACCAGCCTGAGTGGCAGATGACTTGATGCCTGCAGTAAGAGGCAAGAAGTTCAGAGATACTGCTGGTGCCAACTTAATAAAAACATATTTCAACTGAAGAACGCAGTTTATTTCTCGTGCTAGCTGTTGGAGTGAGCTAGTTCTCCTTGGAAGCCAGTGGCTTCACGTTCAGAAATGCTGAACTCATGAATCAACTCACAGAATTACAGGTGCCCAGAAACTTCATCTTGAACCTTCTGGAAAAGTTTAAAGGCCTTCAGTAGTTAGATAGGTTCTAGAATGCCCCCGCCCCCGCCAAAACCCCAAACAAACAACAAACCAAACAGAGTTCTTATTTTCCACTTTCACATGGAGAAATGTGAGGAGTGATTTGCCAAGTTTGCATAATGATTGAGAAGGCATTTCCTTACAATCTGTGAATTATACCTCTGGAAGAAAGTGCGTCCATTAAAGACCATTCAAAATGTGACAGAATCTAACAAACCTGAACTCTCAATGTAAAATAAATCCTGCTTGATGGGGTTAGTTCTCATTATATCCCACATTCCCCTCCCAGCCAAGCCGTTTGCTCCAGCAAAACCACTGTTCAGTCATGTTAATATACCAGTTCCAGGGAAGTATGGGAAGCTTTGCCATGGGAGTCTTGTTCTTTGCTGTTTGAATAAAGGAACTACGTTTCCAGGAGACTATATTATAACACTGAGTGCATTTTTTAGTTAAGGGATGAATTTTGAAACATTTTACTACAAGGACACTAAAATCAAAACACTACAAGTACTGTTGCCTAGGTAGTAACAACTTGATAAAAACCTCAATCAAAGAAAGAAGCTAGAAGAACACTGAAGAGAATATAAAAATTCCCATTATAAAAATTCTGTCAGGACAATAAGACTGCATCTGGCTCAATGCTAGAATCAACAGAAGATACATATGTTGAGTAGTATTACCAACATCACTGCATAGGGCTTTCTGGCAAGGAGACAATAAAGAACTTTTCCTGTGGCAAATACGTACTTTGAAAACACATGAAAAGTGTGATATAGATAAAATACAGACATTTCCCCCAAATGAAACACAGACCAAATCAAAGCCTCTCCAGTCCAGTATCCTATTTCCTATATATGGGAAGGAAAATGAAATGACTCCATGAAGAAAGAGACCACAGTATTTAAGGACTAGAATCAGCTGTGTATCTAGACTGTTATGACTCCCAGATCTCCCATCTGGACTACACTCAGGAAAATCTGTTCTCTGAGGAGAATAAACGACCAATTTATTATTTATGGGGTGACAGAGCAAAACTAAGATATCTCAGAAGCTAACAGAAGAACTATGGATATTCTGAGGTTCATGTTGCTTTGAGTCACAGCAGAAAGAAATAGCATGCAACAAGAACCTAAGCTCACATACCGATACTCAGGTTAAGTGCCTAACCGCAATGAGATTTCAACTGCTGAGCCAACTTGCACTACAGAGGAAAAACAGCTGTGGTCCTTTCTTTCCCTGGTATCGAGGGAGAACTGTACAATGCCATGCTATCACTGGACTGCACTTGAGGTCCACACCAAAAGCATCTGACGCCCCACTGAATTGAGGAAAATAATACATCTTTGTAAACAGCAGTACAGCAACTTTAGTAAGATTACCCCAAATGCACTGGAGCTTGCTGTATCCAGTCACATTATCTCAACAGACTTAGAATGACAAAGGGGAGTTGATCTTTTAGAGACCTGTTTTCTTTCCTTCTTTATTCTCTTCTCAATGGGATTTAGCATTTTCCATATAATTTTTCCCCTTGGAGTAAGGAATCTCACATTTGATCCAAGACCAGCCTGACAGCATGTTTCTGAACTCCTTACACTGCTGGTGAAAGTTAGCAGTTTGGAATAGAGTCTGATGTGGCTTATATCAGCCTTTCCATTCAGAATGTTCTGTATAATTACTAAAGTCAACATTTTAGGTCTTCTACAGAAAAACAGCAGCTATGACTGTACCAGAGAAAAGGATATAATTTACAGAGGAAGGGTTAGGAAGGACCAGGTAGTGCTCAAAGCCCAGTTATTTAGTTGCAATAGTCCTCCTTCAGCTATACTAGGAAAGAACAAAAGTAGGATTATTAAGAAAAAAAAAAAGTCCTTATTTCAAAATGCCTAAAATCTGAAGAACTGAGAATAAATACAGCCTGAGATAAACACAGCAGACACACGAGAAGCTGCTTCCTGCTAAGGCACAGCTTGGTTGGTGTCTACCATATTGCTCACCTGTGCCCTGCCCTGTATTATTTTATCTTCAGGACCTGAAGACAAAGTAGGCAAGAACAGAAGCTTAGTGGCACAGCTGATACACAGAGCACAGGTATACAAGGAAAAGGACTTGAAGAACATTACAGCCACTGTTACTGGTTCAAATTTAGTCTTGTTTGTCACTTACGAACAACAGAGTGACAAGTGTGCACTAAAAGGTGTATAAATAATATGACCTAACGTGTTTCCTCTATTTCTGTTCTTTTTGATTCACAAAGCACCAAAGCAACGAGTAACAACCTTCCGCTTTTCAGCGAGATTTAAGGACATACTGAAAACTTACTGGTTTAAGGATGGAAAATTAAGCTTATGTTGAATATTTTCTTGAAGCAGGACACAATTCTGAAGCTTAAATTTGGTTAACACTCTGCTTGTTATACCCTTCACAGCTACAAGACTGAGCCCAGCAATTCTATTTATAAAGTCTCTTTGGTAATGTTTCCAGTAAATTAGTGACTAATGGAGCTCCTTACAGCTACTACGTACTGGATATTAGAGCCTTCAGGATGCAATAGTGCATCACAAAACTATATGTATGAAGGTTACAATGAGTGACAGAACTTTTGGATTAGATTCGTCTTGGCTTATATTGAATAATTTTTTAAAACAGGCATAGACATAACATCCTCTTTTTTCCTTAGAGCTTGTGCCAAAAAAAATAGTACGTTTGCAAATGGATATTAAGCAATGCCAGATATTTTCTGGGTTTGTTTTAACAAATTAACCCTTTGTGTTCTTTTCTGATGTCCAAATAATTGTATTGGAAGCAGATGTTCTACCAGAATTGACATGATCAGAAGACATTATGCTCAGTTATTAACATACTGTTTAATATTCACTACAACCTGTTTTAAAGAACAACAATGTGTTAACATTTAAGCCAGGAGGGATTTCTGTACACTATATAGTACTTGATGCAGCTTGTTTATGCAACAGTCTGACAGATACAATTAATCTCATGAAAACTACCAGAGTACAGCATAATGGCATATTATTTTTGAAGTAATAGAACACACTTTCCCTTTGAAAATCAGAACTTAATTAAATCATATAACTTCAGGATGCAGAGAAAAGCTCTAAAAGAATGACGCTCATTCTGAAGGACAGCTAAATGAAAAAATGGTAGATTTTATACAGAGAGAATAATATGATACTCTCCGAACAAGAGAAAGAAGTAAGAAATACCTCCAACAAACGCATCTCCAGCTCCATTGGTATCCACAATTTCACTCTGATCACTCACCAACACAGGGAAAGTAGTCACTTCATTTTCTGCAGTGGAAGAGAATAAAACATGAGTTACTTGGAAATACAACTTTGATAAGGAAAACAAACAGCGAAAATCAAAGCAATTCAAAACTGGAGGTCTGACCTTTAACATGACAATTTGGATAAAAATAGATTTGGTTTATAATTCTGTCTGTATTTACTGCATAGGGATACGGGAACACACTTGATCAAGCTATTTGTTGTGGATGTTTTCATTAATTGCTTTCAGCCTCATTTCTTTTATCTCCTATTATTAAGGGCAAGAGGAAAAAAAATGAGAAGGAAAAACATAAAACATATGGACAAGACTAAGAAAA
>NW_009911481.1:149406-150053 GCF_000696875.1 Nestor notabilis | reverse complement strand
TGCTGAAAAAGCTTCTTATTAGTTGCAGAGAGGTGATGTAGTCTCCAGAACGGCCAGTCCAAGCCTCCAAAAGTTCAACAGAAATTGCTGCATTGTAGAAACCAAAATGCACGTGAACTAACTAAAATAAAGCTGTGAAATAAAAAGCAAGAACTAGTGTAAATCAAAGTGCTCTCAAATGACATCTTTAAAAAACCCCCACATATGTAAGAAGCTTTGCAGCTTGCCATCTGACTAGATTTGGTTTCAAGATTTCAATGACTTCATCCTCTTCCTTAGCATTTCTTTTCAAATATTTCCTTCTCTGCAGCTCCCTGCCCTCTACTGGCATTCGTTAAACCTATTGCAATAGGTGGATACTCGGCATCTTCACCTCCAGTTCACTGCCACACCACAGTTCAACATAATTACACCACTTAGGTATGATAACTTTAGAGTTCTAGGGTTATAAATTTAATATATGCCACTAATTAATCAGCTATGGCTTTCCAGGTGGTAATGTCATAATGACGTGATAAAAATATAATTACCACCTTGTCACAATACCTTGTTAAAGTGTAAATTACCCCTGTAACAGAGCCAATGGAAGTTCTGCCTCTGGTAGTCAGTATGCATTAAACTGTCTCAGAGCAAACAGATTGTCCTTT
>NW_009911481.1:140926-149375 GCF_000696875.1 Nestor notabilis | reverse complement strand
CAGGTGCCCTGTTGATAGAAAGAGAAAATTAAAAAAAGGGGAGGGGGAAGAAAAGCCTGTCAACCAGTGAAAATGAAAACCATCAGAGCTGTTTGCTTTTAATTTTTGGTAAAAATAGAAATAAAATGGGAAATAGATTCTCCAGTAGCTGAAAGCTGGAGATGAGTAGTTTCTTCACTGTCCAGCAACAGAGCAGATCATAAAAATCATTCTTATACTGATGTACATAGTAGCAAACAAGGAAACCTAGTTTGGGAGGCATATAAAGAATTCACAGTCTCAAATCAGGCAAGTCTGTGTATGCTGCAGTGGTACCAGAAGGATCCTGGTTTCTGTGAAATGCAGTGTATCAGCTCTACTGCTCTTCACCATCTGCTACTAAGCGAACCAGGCAGATATAATGATGCTGCCTCCAGAGGGAACTGTTGGCTGGCCCACCAGGAGGGGAGGGGAGCATTAGCAACAACCATCCATGGAGAGGCAAAGGAAAAAGCGTAATGAAAAACATAAGATGAATATTCCAATTAAAGAACAGGCTTCAGTCAGTTCTCAGTGCATCCTACTCTCTATACTGTTAAGAAAGCTATTTAGAAATGTGCTTCAATGCTGTGTTGTGCTCTTAAGATAGTCTTCAAGAGCAATGTTTTTTAGTAATTTTAACAGGATTAATTTGAATTGGAAATCAAGAAAGAGAGGTCTTACTTTAAACTCTGCCAGATGAGCAGCGTGTATTCATCCATTTCATAAGAAGACATATATAATTTGTTCTAGATAATACTAAAACAATGAACAAAATGGTAACTCTGTTGAAGACACACTGTAATAAACTAACCTGCTTCCTTCCCCAGTGTGCATGGGCACACACAGATGTTCTACGTTAAATACACAGCAGACACTAGCATATGCATACAAATGTGTGTGTTTGGGCACAGAGAGTGAATAATGCACAGACATTATATTTCAAATGCTGCAAATGGGGGTTGGCATCAAGTAAGACTCTATTTAAGCAAACTAACAGAAATGAGTTCTCACCATTATCTTTCTCCCTTCTTCCTGTCTTGATTCCTTCCCTCAGCTCCCTCTAGTACTTGCAGGTAAGTACTGCACTATGAGCTCTTATTCTATTGTTTCTGCAAGTAGTAAGTCTAAAACCCCAAATAAATCAAGGAATTCAGCTCCCCCTCCTCCCCGATCACAGTTTTGCATCTCTACCTGGATCATACATTCTGTCTCTGTAGCTTTACGTATTTTCAAGAGGAGCAATAATCTCGTATTTTGAAGTACTGAAGTTTCAGAAGAAGACAGCATGGCTTTGGAACACATACTACATTATAAAGATATTACCCTCTGCACACATCCAATAGGCAAATGATCTTTCTATGACCTTAGGAGAACTTCTACTAGCACAGTAGAGTCTAGTAAAGCATTGTTAATAATTATACGTATTGAAAGATACAACAAAATAATAGGGGTGGTTGTTTTTTTTTTCTTTCCTTCGCAATAAATGAAGTCAGTTAGAATTAAAGCTGCCATTAAATTACCTTGCTATGTCTGTGTAATAGCATAAAAATAGTTAACATACCTTACTGATCTGTGTTTTCTAACAACTAGGCATAGCAGGGTGAATTAAGATGAAGCAGAAGTCCCCATGCTGAATATCCTTGCTTTTGTGACTTTAATGTTGCTTTAACTTCATTTTTGTGTATGATCTATTATATTATAAAACTCCCAAATCCATCATAGTGGACACAGAGACACCTTGGCTAAGTGCACTGGTCATCAGTGGCCTTGCTTTTCAAAGTCAGTTCTGATTTCATTTATCATTCTGAGAGCTTATGAAATAAAGAATAATTACGTAAGTGTTTTGAAGTCCAAGTGCTGCTCCTCTGGGCATAAAATCCAGTGTTCTATTTTTAAGCAACAAATATCTTCTATGATAAACACCCTGGGATACAACACATTCCACTTCGATATCATTTCCTGGAAGCCTAGAATTGTGAGTGCAAATTGCAACAAGGTGTCTATAATTAGGGAAGTTTTAGTAACAAGCATTAATGAAATCTAAAATTTTGGGACTCTGATTCAACTCTCAATGATTTTACATTAGAGAGGAACTCAACTCTTTTAGAATTACACAGAAATAATCAAAATCAAATATTAATGGGATGATGTCCCAGGCTGATGACAATATTCACAAATAAATCAGAAGGAATCAGCTTACTGGTAAATTTAGTCACTGTTAACCTGTTGCATTATGCACGCAGAAATGTGAAATGTATCTTTATTTTCCTCAAGCAAAAATATGCACTAGTGTATCTAGCTTAAGATATTTTTGTGGGTAAAACAGTCTGGAGAGATAATTGGACAGCAATATTAACTGAGAAAACAGTGCTCTTTCCATTCTAATACATTTTAGCTCCCAAATGAACACAAGCCTGTTTCATGATGTTAAATGAAACAATCGAACTCTGATGATAGCTGCATATACTACAGGTCTGTCTTTAAACCAAATTAGAATCACAGACTACAAGTCTACTCTTAGTACAGTAATAAACACCAGCAAGCAATCATTACATCCAATTAGGCTGAGTACTTTCCTTAACTGGGTCATTTACCAGTCTCTCTTGCTCTTGAAAGTAGATTAAATGTGTAAACTTACATTTAATTACCTGTAACAGAACTCTTATGGGCAACATGTTGGAGTGTCCTTAATTTTGTATTAAAATAAAATAAAAGGAAGAAAGGAGCCCTAAAATATATACAAAAATGTGTAGCTATTTCCTCAGATAATCTTTTGATCTGTGGGCTGGTAGTGATTGGACAGATGCTTAAAAGATGGAGACACATTCATGTTTCTTTTGTGGGCTTTAACTTGTAAAAAAAAGGAACAACTGTGAAACAGAGTTCTGTCCGATCTTCTCCCCACCACCATCCTCTCTAATTTTCTTCAGATCAGGGGCCAAAAACAGATAAAAAGAAAAGGGAGGGGGGGGCAAAGACAGGAAGAACTTAACAGAACATAGAAACCTGAACTCAAAACCTATAAATGTCTCTGGGCAGCTATAAGGTAAGAAGTAATGAGAAAAGTATTTGCAAGAAGTCAGGATGATTCTGAGCTCTTACTTCTCTCCAGAAAGTAAAACCCAGAAGCCTATAGGCTCTAAGTCTGTGTACCTCTTCATCACATTAATACATCTCTAAAAATCACTGGTATAACAACACTTTCCCTGGGTTTTTTTTCTAGGTAAAAAATGCCATTTTGCTGTACTTCACATGAACATACCACACTTGATAATGTATATCAAATACGTACTGCAACTCTCCCACCGTATCAGCACAGCACTGTCTAAAGTTTCAAGGCAACGTGGAGCAGGGCAGTGCACACTGAACCCCTGGTTAGAAATCCTTAAGACTTCCAGTGATGATATATTTCAAACCTGCAGTGCTGATTCAACCTGTCATTTCTAAGCAAACAAAACGAGATTCCGCATTTTCAGGCTGGGACTCTCAGATAGCTGTACTGGATGAACACTCCAGCCCCCCTGGCACTTTCTGTGTGCATGTTAAGTTCGCCTTGTTTTGCATGCCAACATCTCCTCTCTGCTCCATCCAGTTCTGTGCATTTTTTGGCCTGGTGCTGTAGCTGTGTAGGGCTTGTCAGAAAAATAAGGAATGTCTTTGTGGAAGTCAGTGGAGCTAAATAGCATAACAAGTGAGATGCAAGTCAGCCACATGCTTCGGGATCTTTCTAACCAAATATTTTAATAATACACAACAAATGATGCAATATTCTAATGAATTCAAGATGTAGCCAAGAAAACCTTGTAACTAGAAATATAAAACTTAAGCCCTTATTGCTACAATAAACAATGCTACCCTAAACAAGTTACAGAGTAGTTGTCATTTAGAAGGTATTTCTATGTCTATGGTATGATACAATTAATACAAATATTAATTTATTTCCATAATAAAAGACCCAAGTAGTGCAATCAGGCTAAACCAGCAAAAGTAAGTCCACATAGCTGTGTTGGCCAGGATACTAAGTACTGTCCCTCAGAGGCAGATACTTCAATTTCAGCTGAAATCGAAAAGGAATATGATGCCAAAGACTTCAAATCTTCTGTGGCTCTACTCATGGTCCTAGAGATATCTGTATGGGAAATGACAGTATGCAGACCCCATTTTCCTTCTCTCCTAGGAGGTAAAGTTAATCCAAAGATGTTCAGTGAGACTTGCCTTCCCTTTATAGCTCTTTTCAGACATACACATTGTCCCATTATCTAGCATTTCACTAATGTGTGATTCATGGGATTAGAGTTAATAGGGGAAATAAGGTTCCTCCAAAGGAACTCGTACACTCATACACATCTACTATTAGCAATGATGCAAAATTAAATCCTATTTTTGCACCCAGTGTATATTCTCTGAACTTGTGTCTGGTTCTGTCTGCATGGCTGTTAATTCAACACAACTCCTTTCAAACAACTCTTGATTTATACCAGCATGAGATTAGACCCAGAGCTCTGTATCTAGTTACAAGTGTAAAAAAAATCTAACAGCATCAACTAATGACTCATGAATAGCTTCTATAGGCCCAAATGTGTTTTGTTTACTGTATAAAAGGTGTGGGAACCACTTAAACATCAGCACTTTCTGTATCATTACTGCCAGTTCCATGAGTTCAAGTTCTACTTTATTTATCATATTAAATAATTCTTTGTTTGCACAAGTAAACAAACCACTATGGCCATGTGTAAAAGATGGGGATGCAAGAGGTCAACAGAAAATATTAGTTTTGCTTCGGTTTGGTGCTAACACAACATTTAAAAAACTACATATATATATATATGTATATATGCATATGTATATAGCAAAACTGCCCTAAAGAACAAGCTGCTGAATTTTTCTGGCATGTGTCACAATGTTTAAGGCTTAGAATGGCAATGAACTCTGTTGAAAAAGCCTTTCTGAGCACACAAGAGTATTGCCATTTGCCCACTAGGCAGAGTTTTCAGAGGGAGCTGAAACTGCACCCACTGAACTGCCAGAAAATGCACTCCTCCAGCTCGGCATGGCTGCTGGAGACATAAGGTAGTGTTCAGAGCTAAATCCTTTTCCTGTGATCTTTGTCTGGACCAGGACAGAGGTTGAGGACTCAGGAAAGGAAAAGTGTGTGAAGACATAGGCACCAAAATTAATAAAAGCTTCTGCAGATGCTTCCTTGATACAACACAATCACTGTCTTGGAATTACTATGAAGAGCTCAGATCAAAATCAGTCCTGAAGACAGAAGAGATGGGTTACAATAAACAAAACCCATGAACTGTATGATCCTAGTCTCTATCAAAAGCATGCTCTACTGCAGTGAGCCTGGCCACACCAGGGAAAGCAGCGGGTGACGCTAAACCAGATCTGGACTTGGATATTAATAAATATTATCATCTCTTCCTGCACTGTAAAGCCTACGTGTCTTGGTTTGGCCACTGTGTTTTATTTGATCCTTTTGTACAATCCCCTCCACTCCCCAAAAAAACCCCTATTGTTTTTTGAGCTGTATGTGGGAATAGGAAATGCAAAGAAATCTCTTTCTGCCCATAAATAGGTAGCTCAAGAAAACACACAAATGATGACATTTGGAATGTCAGTGTCTAATGTAAAGAATGTATCACATATGAATGTTGAAGTTACACAGACATATATGTTCTAGCTCACGCATGCTCTTCAACCTTTTGAATGTGGTTATGGGGACTGTGCAAAAATGAAGCATCTTTCAGCTCAGAAAGCAAACCTTTTCATGCATGTTTGTACTTCATTTCATGGAATTCTACAGATATATGTTAAACCACTGCATAGCTGGACCATCAGAACACTGTCCTATGGGAGAATTTTCTGACAAATATCAACCTATAATTAGGTCAAAGCAATCCCTATCCAAAAGCTTGAGAGCATTGGGTAAAAAAAGAGAGAAAAACACATTATAATTTGTTTCTGAGCAGGACAGAAAACTATTATGCCTCAGATTTTTTATACATTAAGCATATTGCCCTAGTGGGGCAAACAAACCTGTCAAAACTTGCCAGCTTTCTTAGCTATACCTCAGTTTCAGAATGGTGAACACAGAAATCACATCATTTAAATAAATGCCATGTTACATGACAGCTTTTTTTATGCTACGTGATAATCTGAGAAGCATGGGTTGTCAGTGGAGGCAGAAATGGGCCCAAGGCACTTCTATTTTACTTGAGCATCAGTAAGACTGAAAAGAGAAGGAGTGAGCATTAGGTCACCACAGAGCAGTTCCAAAGGAGTTTTTTCTTCTGGGAGAATTTATATTTAGTTTCATAAATAAAATCAGTCCATTGGAATGAAAGAGACAGCCTTCCCCAGAAACATTACTAAAAATAAGTTAATGTATATATATATTTTTCTCCTTAAAAATAATTATAGTGAATTGGATACTAGCTGGACATTGCTGAGGTAGTTATGCCACAGGAATTCTACGGCATTGCCTTTAAATATTCGAATTACACATAGAAATTTTAATTTTTCATCCTTAGCTCCGAACTCAGCTGCAGAACTTTTAGTTATCTTTTTCTTCACACGCTGTATTTGTAAATTCTGTGTTACCTTTAATTAAGATCTCCCCAGACTACTTATTTATTTTTGAAGAATGAAACATGCTTGCTAAATGAATTTTCTCAGGGTTTTGCAGGTTCTAAATCTATTAGAAGATGTCACTGCAGTGGAGGCTGAAATTTGTTCTAGTCTCAATGGGAAAATATTCTGCTCTTAAAATGTCAGTTAAAAACAGAACAACTCCACTATTTTTACTGGAATTCTTTAAGCGTTATGCCAATCTAGAAAGAGAATTTGGCCCAAAATGAAGGAGTTTATTTTTCCCCTGCCTTAGTTGCAAGTAATTTCTTAGATAACTAAATACCCCAAACCATGATCCCTGTAGGATCACTTAATCAGTTTAAAAGTATTATCTAACCATCGCTGTAAGCAGGATAGTCAGTCTACCACCTTTCAAAATAGTACCACATACATTTTAACATAAATTATGCAACCCTGAATGTATACAATTATTGACCACAATAATGAATTAAATTCATATGGCATTTGGATACAGTTGTTATAACAGCAGTTTTGACAAACAGTTTCCAGCAAGAGCTCTTGAATAGTATGTTTGTGTAACAAGCACTTTAAAGCATGGCAGTAGCATATAAGCACTCATAAAGGTAACACATCAGGCTTTACAGTGCATACACTGTCATTTAAAGTGAACCCCAATGCTCTAAAACCAGGCTGCTTGACAAACCCCAAAATAACTAACCTAGCAGACAAATTAAAAATCTCCAGCCTCTATCCATGCAGAACCATGTCAAACTCCTACCATCGCCTGTCACTCTGTTACTTTTCTTCAAAGTCTTATTTCTGCAGTGTTAAGTTGCTGAATCATTCAGTTTTAAGTTATTTCAACCCAAGAACCAAACACATTGATCTTCTTTATAGAAGCAGTAAAACATTCTAAAATTAATTAAACTTTAGTTGGCACACATAGCCAAGTTCGACTTGTGATCTTTTAAACCTAATTTGTATTCTCGTATTGTCAAGATAATCAGCAAGATATGTGTCAGAAGAAAAATGTAAAAATAGGTTTCCTGCTCTGAAGAGTTTCCAATCTGAAAAGCGAGGTTGGTAAGCAAGTAAATAGATACGTGTAAACAAATTGTGGGCAGCCTGCTGATATAATTAAGTTATGAAAAGTTACAAAGGCAAGAAGCAGGGAGTGCTTTAAAAACCAGACAGATATTCAGGCAAAACCACTGGACAGCCTACAGAGAATTGTAACTTAAAAATGTGAAAAAAATAAATTGCAAAATGCTTGTTACTTGTTCAGTTTAGAAGCATTTTAGCGTAAAATACATACTTAATGGCTATTCAGACAGTGTCTACTTTATGCCATCTTTTCCTCGAGGAACTTGCCTTTTTTTTAACGGAAACAAACTGTAACTCTCAGCTTGCCAAATTCAAATTTGTACCAATCTTTGCTGCTTACTGTCTTTCCCCCCGGCCTTCCTGTTTGCCTGTTGATTCCTACTGATCAGAGAAATGACTGAGGTGTCTACTGGAGACCCTGAAGCTGATTGTAACCAACAATCCTAGTGCAGTTTGAATTTTTATGCCAAGAAAAATGTAGAAGGCTTCATTCTCTTTCCATATCAATACAAATCTGATCTGATAGCTGCTACTCAGTGGCAGCAGAGGTAGGAGCAAAGGGTGCCAGGAAGGAACAAAGCTGCTTGGGAGCAGTCTAACATTCGGAGCAGGTTTTTCAGCTGAATGCACTTGTCAAATTTGACCTTTGAGCCTGTACTGTTTTCCTCATCCAGTCTCTTATTTCCTTTTTCTGATTTTATTCTTAAATACCTGTACATTTTGCACA
>NW_009911481.1:137256-140895 GCF_000696875.1 Nestor notabilis | reverse complement strand
AATGGCGGTGCTTTCCTCCTGCAGCTCTAACCTTTTATGAGTAGGCCTCCAGTTCCCTGTTAACCAAACGCAGGGAATCCATCAGCACCTCAGTCTCCAAGGAAAGGAGGGCTGGCATTCCCCACCAATTCATCTGGTTCCAGCAAAGGATGTGCTCCAACCCTAGCCTATCCCTAGCAGTTTGGCTTGGCCTTGAAGAACCAAACCTTGTTTATCTTTATCATCAGTTTCTAACATATTTTGATTTCTGTGTTCATTTCCCTAAGCCATTTGAGACCATAAGTTCACATGCTCTCATCTTCAAGACCAGTGCAGCGATTACTCCAGAAACCAACACATGATACATATCCAGTATGAATATCTAATATGCTTTGCTTTGTTTCTGCAAATGTGTTTTGGTTGCGCACACAAAGACCACTTTATGGTTTCTGTATTCTACTTTTCACAACAAAACAACTCTGCCTTGTTTTTGGAAATGTTTAAGCTGTCTAGTTAGGCAGGAAATCCCAAAACAATCTTTATTTTTTTAATATTTGATTTTAACCAATAATAAAAAATGCAGCGCAAAAAGCAGATACTTATATTCCACAATGCACCAAAGATTAAAAGAAAAATGCATGTTTAGCACTCTAACTATAGTGTTTAACTGCTCACAAATGGGTTTTCATATTTTTGTAGCAATTTACAATGTGCAATAGGTACTGTAATCTAATCCACCGTAATTGCATGATTTTTGACCAACTTGCTGTTGATAAATAATGCAAGTATTAGGTTATTACATTTTTTACAATTAAGTGACTGAGAAAGCTGTTTATTGCCTTCCGTTATACCCTCTGTTAATAAGATCGTTGTTGCAGATGTTCATGTATGCTGCATTGATGTTTAATGGTGCATGATGCTCTAGGTGGTTCCCATAACCTTGCTTTGTCTACTATGAGCTGACTCAATTGATATGATAATAGAGAAAAGAGGTTTGAAACAAGCTGGGCTGTACTGGCACAATTTGCATAACCTTTAAATTTGCCATCATTTGATAGCCAACTGCTCCTACAAATTCTTATTCAGTTGTCATCAACAACAATATACTGTACAAACAGCATTCTGCAACTGGGACAGGTGGGGCGGAAAGAGAGGGCATGCATAGTTTATTGCACTTGTACATGCTATCAGGAAATGTACTTATTATCAAATTTATAAAGCCAACAATTTGGAATAGAGTTCTGCAGTTTCATTTGTGATCAATTGCTGTTAGCCACAATGCATGGCCTGGCATCTTTTCAGGTTCACAGTACAATATCACAGTGTCAGATTACACGGGGCATAAATATTTGGTTCCATAGACTCCTCTCTGATTTAGTTTTGACTGCTAATCACTGGGGCAGGCAGAGGAATCAGGATGGATTAGGAGGGCGGTGGGGGGCACATGGTAGCAGACTACAGAAAATAAGATCAACGTAAGCAGCCTCCCAAACTTTAAATCTGGTTTAAGAGGACACTGTGTATTCTTTTTAAAGAAACATTAGTATTATATAATTCAGTAGGTATAGCCAAAACATAGCAATATAAAAATAGTTCATGTTTACTGTATTCATTAAATCTGCTGTCTGTATATACTCTAAGTGGGGTCTGCTTACTTTACTGACTTTGTTATTCATAACAAAGCAAACAGCTATGGTCAAAGTAAGCTGGAGCCTACTTTCATTCAAATGGGATCAACTACATAAATGTTACTTGTGTGGTATCCAGAGGTTTATATTAAACTCCCACTTCATATTCCATATTATGCTCACGTGTGTCAAGGTCAGGTCACTGGTATACAAGTAATTTGCACAGCCTACTTTTCATATATGGCATTTAAACAATTTCCACTTTCCTTTATCTGTGAAATTTACTGTGGAAATCACTGAGCCAAACCGATCATAGATCTCACAATTCCTGCTTTTAGATAAATAACCATTTTCGAGAATTCCAATTAACAACCCCACCCCCCCAGCATTAACTCAAGGGTTTTTGTCATCTTACACAAGATGAATCCTAAATCCCCAAAGTCAAGTGAAGCAGGACCCACTCAAACTTTCCCTTTGCTCACTTTTTCCACTAGCCAGGATCTCTGCTTTATCGCTCCTAGAGCTAAGGATTTGTCTTCCATTCAGCCACCTATTTCATACAACTTCTATTGCCTGCAACTGGATGCTGCAGCAGAGAAACTTCTAATCAAAGGGTCAGTTCCTGCAGTTAATTTCCATCCAAGGTCACCATACATACCCACATTTTACTCTCCTGCCATTCTGTGCAATTATTTTAAAGTGACTATTTGAGCAGGTGAAGATTAGAGGCTTGAAAACGTTAAGTTCCATCATTTATGGCAAAGCATGACATGGATAGCTACAATTTAAACTTTTCTACAATGTTCATTCAACTGTAATCACAAGATGGGAAATAAAATCTCTAAATTAAAGATGATAGGCTACCAGAGACTGTAGGGCACCTTCTGAGTAGGGATTCTGCTGTTCAAACTCCTCTGTGATGATTTGTTATGAAGTGAACTGCTGCCTAATAAAAAAAGGCTAACACTGTCAAAATAATGGAAAAAAAGATCTCCTACAGGAGGTATTCTGCCTAGGTGCCAGTGGTCAAAGGGTCCTGTTCTTTAATACACCTCATTTGTAACAGACAACAAAGACGACACCTTAGGGTAAAATGTGTCATCAAATCTTTCAGCATATCTAAAGTTCACTTTTTGTATAACCTCTAGGTAGGCTACAAAAATTGAATTGGAGATTGCAGGCAAGGTACACACAAAAAGACACATGGATCAGTATAAACCATTAATATTCATGAATGTTTTAAGTTCTCTATGGCCATAATCGATATCCAATGAAGTTAATGAGATCTTTCCATTGATTTCAAAAGACACTGGGTTGAGCCTCAGAGACAATAATATCACATTCTCTGCAAGCACTCCAGCTGGTAACACATACTTTGATAAGTTGCTCCTTATCCAGAATTTCAGCAGTGAACAAAAGATGCGTTATCTTATCTCAAACTGGTTTTGCAAAATGAGCAACATACCATTAAAAACCTCAGTATGGAGCATTTAATATCTTTAATTGAAGAGTAGTCAAGGCCATAGCAGTTATTTGTGATGTTAGCGCCAATAGGAGATCCATAAATAATACAATCCTTATTTATTTAAGAAGGAAACGGAAAAAAAAAAAAGCAAAAAAAAAAAAAAAAGCCTTAATGTGCCATCCTCCCAAAAGGTTAAAATTTTGTTTTGTTTTAACTTTGAGCCTCTAGAAAGCAGTGCTTCAAACTCTTATCTCTTCTAACACATCTATGCCCATTCAATAGATTTAATCACTGATAAGTAGAGTTTTAAGTTCAAACTGGCCTTGACCTTGGGCAGTATGACATTATCTGAAAACCATTAATGGTCTGAAACTAAAGGAAAAGCTCATTAATAAAAGCAAAACTGTACAAAGGTACAAAGGCAAAAAAAAAAAAAAAAAGAAGGAAAAGAAAAAAAGGAAGTTTTATTAAAAGTATTGATCATGACCTAGGGCACTACAGACATTGATCTTCCCACATCTCCACAGGAAAAAAAAAGTTAAGCCAACAAATTATTGATCTATTATG
>NW_009911481.1:125048-137225 GCF_000696875.1 Nestor notabilis | reverse complement strand
GCTGAACAAGCTATATATTTAATTTTTTTCAATGAAAAAAATAATCGTACCAAATTAGGGTAAAGACAAAATAAATTTCTTAAAAATTATTGGTAAAATTTACTATCTGAATAATTTCATGAAATAGCCACCCTGTTAGTATGATTTGAACCTAAGTGTCGAGAGGTGAGAAGCCTATGCACTGTCAACATTTAAAGCGTGGGTTTCAGATTTCAACTCATTAAAGCACATGCTTTTAAGGAGAAATGGGTAGCGTCCACTACCGAATATTGCAGCAACACAGAATGCATATATATAAGAGGATAATGTTGAACTTTAAACTTAAAACATAAATTTAATCAAAAGTTTATAGGATAATTGTTTTATATGAAACAGAATACTGGAGTTTGGGATTTTCTACAGTTTGTTCAAAAGGTCAGAAAGAAATATTTAGATTGACATGAAATTGTAGCTGCAAAAACAGTCGCTGAAAAACTAAAAGTCACCAGAATTTCATGTTTGGTGTGCATGGGGAGGGTAGGTATCGTTTTAATAATCTTGACAAAGTTGCATCGATTACATGCACATGTAAAAAGCATAAATTAAATTTGGGTGCTGTCATTAGTTCCAGTGCTTCCTAATTACTGAAGGACTGATTCTTTCTGATAGAGTTCTAAGATAAAATCAGTGGTTTTCAGCCCATGATATGTCAAAGAGATCAGTTCCCTTGTGATAGTATATTCATGGCTCTGTGCCATCGTTCTTTGCTCTTTGCTTTGAGGACATAATTCTACAATGCTGCCAGCTGATCCTGGAGCAACTTTCACTCCAACTTTGGAACTACAGTCTTCGTTGCTAAATGGATTGTGTTCTACGTCTCAGAATAAGGCTCCACAGCAACTTCAGCTGCTATAGTTTGCAGATACTATAACCTCAGCCTTGTCTCCTTCTACTGCAAATGCTGCATTCTCTCCTCCCATACTGGCACAAGTACTCTTCTTAACCCTGTAATGAGCTGGTTCCGAGAGCTCAGTACCGTACAAGGATGGGTAGGTTTCTGCCAGTGCGTGCAGACTGCTGAGCTGGTTCCCCATGCAGGTGGAGCATGCTGTCAGCGTGGGGGAAATGTGTGTCCTAGGGGAGCAGCGATTTCTGATTTTTCTATCAGTTTAGAACTGCTAGGGACCCAACTCTCCGTCTCACATGCTCTGAGGACTAGGTAGCCATAGGATGAATAAGGTCCTCTATGACTACCAAGAACAGTAGGGGCCTGCATTGGTAACCAGGAGGTTTAATTGCCACAATCCTGTCTTCTCAGGCTTTCTGGTAGGGAGTTCTATTGCTCTGGGGTTTGAGCAAAGAGAATAACAGTGTGCCGATGTAATTTTCTCTGTATGAACCACCTCACAACTTACTCAGGTCACCGGTAAAATGGTGACAGTTTTAAAGCATTACAGCCACGTATACAGGAGGCAACAGAAATTTATGATAAATTAATTCTATATGGATGCTCTAACTGAGGAACAATACCAAAGGGAAGACCTAATTTCTCAAAAACCCCAAAACAAACAAAAAAAGTAAGCTGCAGTGTACTAAGGTACTTTATTTCCTGAACAAGAGTGTCCATTTTGGATTTAATGGCACCTGAATCAGTATCTTACTGTAAATTCATTCAACTTTGCTCTTCAGAATCAAGGAAGACAGACCTCAAGTCATTTAAGAGGTGGCCTTATTGAAATCCCCCTGTCTACATCCACTTTTGATGTTAACTGTGCACACCTGTTATGGGTAGCACCTCCAAGCTATGCATATGCTTTCTGAGGGGGGCTATTCAGTGCAGTGTGTGCCGTGCCCCCTTCTAGTGATACATTTAGATTCATTTGGGATAGTAAAAATGAAAATTGAGTGTGAAGAACTGCAAAAGTGTTCACACTTTGGGCTACAGAGTTTTTGTCAATAAATGTAAAAAAGGTGCACATACAAATAGAAAAAATTCTAGCTTTAAATACATAGTGATGGGCTCTAAACCACGCATTACCACACTATAAAGAAAATTTGAAGCTTCAACAGATAACTCTGAAAATGTCAGATCAATCACCAGTGGCAGCCAGAAAAGCAAATACAATGTTAGCAATTATTAAAAAAGGAATACAGAACAAAGGAAACAACAGAATTAAACCACTTTATAAACTTCTCAGGCACTTGCACAAAGATTATAGCAGACCTGAAGAAGGTGCAAGTGAAGGGTGGCCCAGGGTGTCAGAATTACGGATCAAACAAAGAGCAAGTAAACAGAATAGTAAAAGAGTCTGGAAAAAACACTAGTGAAGGGAAGGGAAGATTTCTGCAAAATCAAAAGCAGTAAGACATTGTATATGGAATGATGATGGACTGGCTGTGCAATACAAGCAGCTGGAGATAGCCAGTAACATTCTTGAGTGGCTGAATCCAAACAAATAAGGAGAGAGTATTTCTTTACATAACACAGAGTCTTTGATGCTCATTATCACAAGACATTATGTATGGTAAATTCCTATTTTGGAGTATTAAGCCCGAAGACAACTTCTCTAGCTCAGAAATTGCCAAGCTACAGGTTGCTGGAAGGTAGGAGAGTGTAACATGGAAATATCACTATAGATTTGTTCTGGCTTTATCCTCTTTTACAAGCACCCAGTACTGTTGCAGATACCAGTTTAGACAGCCCTTTGGCCTGCCTCCATCCTGTTTCCACGTTCTCACCCTGTATTGCCTCTCCAACATCACGTAATTTCTATGACCTAAGCAGTGCATTTGTATATTAACAGCTATGCCTCCAAGAATCTGTATTAGAATTATGGTACAAAACCCGACTTCCTAAATCTATGTACTTGTATCTGAGAAACAAATATAACAATTCTGTGTAAGAGGAAATACTGCCTAGTATTTCTAGTGATTATACATAACAAGGGCATTTTCCGGCTTCACTCTCAATTCCTGGCTAAACTGGTGTGTTAACACATTAGACTAGAAAAGATATCTTTTTCTTACATCAGTATGAAATTACTGAAACACACACACATTAAATATATACATATACCTATTTACATATATGTACATGCATTCTTTGAGATGCAACAGCTGATGGCACTTTTAAGCTCAGTCAAGATACCAGTAACCAGGAACATAGGTTTTAATAACGTGTTTCAGCTGTCTAATAAAATGCTCAGACCTCCTCTCCCACACAGCATGAAAGGTCTCAGTTACAAAAAGGTATTACCAGCTTTGCTATTCATTAATCCCTATCAACAAATGTTCATTATTAATTTAGGTTTTGTGGTTTCCTAAGTCACAACTAAACTAAAGAACTCTGTTGGGCTTTCTGGCTCATTTGTTATGCCATTAGCAGACTAAAACTTCCTTTTTCTAAATCCGTTTTCGTTTTTTAAATTTTTCTTTCTATTTGAGAATATAAACGGATAGGGAGAATGAAAGTGTGTAAACCTGTGAAAAAGAGAGCACACTAATATAACCTAACCACTATTTCTCCAGATTGAAGAAGGATCGGGAAGGCTGCTGGATAAAAAGAGTTACTCAAGGTTTTGCTGTCTGGAAGGCTAAGCATGAAAGCTGTAAGTAAGGGAAAAATACTGCTTTTTCTTGCTTCTTAGAGGATAACACACAATACTCAGAAACTTACGGGAAGTGGAGCTGCAAACAGGCGCACCATAAAATGTCAGCAGTGTCAATAGTAATAAATACTTCTATGTTTTATAAATAGGCTTACAAGGTAACATGCTGGTCTATGATTGCAGCACAGGCTAACAAAGAAAACCTACTGACGCTGTTTAGAGTAAGTTGTATGCTTGAACATCAGTCCTTTTTATTCCCCCAAAAAGCATACAGCATCATGCCATTATGATTTAAGACTGACTCTAAATATCTCTCTAGTTTTCGCGTTTCTAAAACAAGCGGTTTATAAACTCTCCTAAAATATTTAAGATCTTACATATCCTTACACAGTAAAAGAAGCCTCATCATTCATAAAAATGTACTATCATCTCTTGGTTTTTTCATTTAGATCAGGCTTTGGTTTTATCCAAACTTATAAACTTTGAATTTATGAACATAACTGCAGATATTAGCTTAAGAATGGTTGTACTGGGTGACACCAACATCCGTTTAGCTCAGTATCCTGTTTCAGGTAACAGGTAGAGACAAATGCCTAGTATTACTCCAACATCAAAAGCTTGGTAGGCAAGCTATAAAATCTGGTAATTTTGCAAGTTTTATTTTGACATATTTATTTAGCTATACTGCACATGCTGTTTAATTTATGGAATAGATTCAATAACAGTAATAACAAGTAGAAGTTCACAAATACTATTTCGGTATGTACTATGTGGTAGGTGCACTAACAAATTTTTAAGATGGACCTTTCTCACTTTACCACATTTGCCAGCACTGCTAATACATTTCCTGAAATACATCAGGTAATGTATCTCAAACCTGAAGAAGATGTAAGTGCTTAGTAAGCCCTAACTGAGGTAGCTTTAATGCTTGAATCTTTAAAAAATCAATTTTTACTGCCATATTCTAACAAATGAGGTTATTACAAATGTGCCCTTAACAGAGGTGGTCTTGCAAACATTGGGGGGAAAAAGAATGGAAAATTCTATGTTCATGTCTGAACATGCCAGATTTCATCATTCATAACTTGAAAAATGCTGAAGTGATTTTCTTTAAATTTGGATTGTTTTTCTTTCCTCTATTAGAGCCATAAAACAAGCCAAGTTTAAAGTTTGTAGCTTCAGCTGTTTCTTAATTATGCAAATATTTCAATATAAAAGTGTGTTTTTCCATTGCTGAACTGATTTTGCTCAGACTTTCCAAAGATTTCCCTTTGGGCCAAGACCAGTCATAAAATGTATCTGACTAAAAGTAATTTGTTTAAAAATGTTATGAACAACTCTGTAAAAGGGATAGCTTTCACAGCATTTGATTCTGACAAATGTTACAGCACACATATAGATATGACATATATGTTCTTGCCAGAGCTTGTGATTTTTGGTACGTTTCTTAAAAGCTCCAACTGCTGAAATCAGGAGACTGCATGTATTCATTTAACTCCCCTTGTTTTCCTCATACGTATTTCTGTGGTCACAGAAAAAAGCATTGAAACGTGAAACGAATGTATCCCATAAGCGCAGGAACCCTCACTCAAATCCAGAATCTCAGGCCTGGGAAGAGGGATATAATGGAACATGGCTGTGGTAGTAAGACCAGAGTCTTGATAGCCAAGTAATTCCCAGCATGTATGAGGAGCATCCACAAAAATAATTAACCCAATAGTGTTCCTCAAATGAACTTTTCCGCTAAGGAAGTCCACAGATCCTATCTTCGGTACCTTTCCCAAAGCATAATCCTCTCTCTGTACTAAATGGTTTCATCACAGGTGTCTCTCACAGGCTGAATCGAAATTCAGCCATGGTGAGGACTAATGCTAGACAAAATGACATTTTTGTCAGCGTTGATCCTTAGGGTCACTGAGAAGACCCAATGCCTTCAAGGTTTTCAGTAAAACCTGAAATAATATAATTTGACATCATCAAAAAATGCACCTCAGGTTGCCCAGGGAGGTGACAGATGCCCCATCCTTGGAAACATTCAAGGTCAGACTGGACAAACCTTTGGGCAACCTGGTTTAGTGGAAGGTGTCCCTGCTTATTGCAGGAGGTTTGGACTAGATGACCTTTAAAGGTCCTTTCCAACCCAAACCATTCTATGATTCCATGACACGAAGAGGAAAACCTCAGACCATGATCATTTGCACATGCTCTGTGGAGTCTTAGAAGCTGATAATTTAGTCAACATTTCATCTGCCACAGCTCCTGTGTGCCAATACTAAACACTTCTTTCCTTCCCTATAAAATACACTGATCACACTCAGCTTGAATTTGAGCTTGCCTCTTCCTTGTAATTATTCCAACTGACAGAGAACAGGAAGGAAGGGGAGGGAAAAGGGGCCTTGAGGCTGGAGTACTATGACAGAAGAGATACGAATAGACAGTAGAAAGACCCAATGCATTCCATGATAAAGAGATGAAAATTTTTCCTCTGAAAATACAAATAATTCAGACAGCTGAAGAATGTGGATTGAGAGATGGGAATGCCCTAGACTGGTACTGCTGATGCAGTTATTGCTTGTCTCCATTTTCATGATCTGCTCCAGCTGCATGGACCTCTAAGTTCTTTGTTAGTCCATGCCTGAATGCCTACAGCTCGTAGTCTGAGGTGAGCCAACAGTGGTTTTGGTGGGCATTAAAACAATGCTGTGTAAACTGCAGCAACTCATAGGATGACTAAATACCTTTGCAGTACGGCTGGGCCATATTTTTGAAGGAAGTAGATGTTTTAGTGTCTCAGTCTAAGCTCGTTTCCTCGTCTGCAAGAGCTACATTCTCAAAACTTTCTGGTCAATCTTTCTTTTTGGTAACAAACTGCAGCTTTCTGCCCTACGCTCTACTCTGCAAATACCTGTTGATATTTCCACTCTCTGGAATGTCCAGGAAGCAACAACAACTGTTGCCATAGCATTCTCTGCATGCAATGATTAGCTGTAACTGGTCTTCATACCACCAAAAAGTCCCCCAAAATCCACACTTAATTTCCAGCATGTATAATTAATTCTGTGCCTTTTCACAAATGAGCTGGCAACCTGCAACAACCCCTTTTATCCATCTTATTTCCTCTCCTTCCAGGCAGAGCTGTATCAAGGTGTATCCCTTCATTATTTCCATTACCTGATCCCCCATTTAACCTACACATAACTCATTAAGGAGATGCACACCTCCTCCCATTACCCAGCCCCTTCACAGCCTAGCCCCATTGCTGTCTAGTCCTGGACAGTATACAGAGGATTTGACAGAGAAAACGGAGCTCTTTTAAGGATGCTTTTACAACCTCAGTATTGCCTCTCTCATCTTGCCATGCATGGGCACTGGAAAGGGAAAGGAGAAGCGGATGTGCCGTGCACCTGTGTCTCTTCACAGAGTGCAGCCTGATCAAAGGAGTTCACTTCTCCTCCCACAGCTCACAGTAATGCTGCTCTGTGCTGCTACCAGAAAGCAAAGACCTTTCCATGGGGAAATTGGCAAGGGAAGGAAGAAAACCCACAAAGGCCAAATTCACCTCAGTCTTTTACTCCCACACCTGTAAGCTCCAGCCCCATCCTGTCCTCTTTCAGACATAAACTAAGACCACTGGAATATGTGACCTACCCAACTGCTGAGGAAGGACAGTTAAAAGCAGTAGTAGAAGGGAAGGAAGAGTAGAGTCCTTTGCCTGGATACTGATCCCCTCTGTCTGAGTCACTACTGACAGAAAAGTCTTCCAGCTAACAAACATACTGTTTTTACTATTATTAACCTGGACAAAACATAAAGCAGAAGGTACCAACAAGTATATTCAAATCCAAAGCTGACTTTGCAAATACTATTTTAATCCAGGCACAAACTTTTCAAGACTATATTGTTTCCTCAGAAAGGCAGGATAGTTAACTGCACACAGCCAGCTTTTTCAAAAAATGTACTCCTGTACATTAGAAAAAGGAAATGTATTTTATACTGTAACTAGTTCTAAATGCAGTAATTCTTCCAAAGATCACTTAGCACTTAGAAACTTTTTACACTTTCCACTGCAGGTTTCAAAGCAGAACTAGACCTAATTAGGGTTGAAATAAGTGTGTTAGCAATACTCTATGCCATTCTGTGGTATCATCATATGCTAAATTAAGGGACACGTTTTCCTTCTTTCATTATTATTTTAATGTGAGGACGTGGGAAAAAGATGATCCCCACCAAAGGAACGAAAAAGGGGGAAAACAATAACAAATTGGCATCTCTTTCAAGAACTGCCCCACAGGCCAAACATTTTTATGTTCTTAATCATTATTAAATGACTTAACATGACACACAGAGCCTGGCGAATGATTGCATCCTGACATGAGAACGAATTACAAATGAAATGAAAGATCAAGCTGTATTAGAGGACTGCCTCTGGGAAATGAAAATCTTTAATTCTCTTTTATTATTGACATTTATTTGGCTGCCATGAATAACAACATAGCAAAGAGATTCAGCTATGCTTGTGCACTGAATAGCTTATCCCACGGCTCAAAACTGCCTTAACATTTATCATGTTTGCTTTTGTAGCTGACACCATTGCATACACTCTCTATCCATCTTGCATTTATCATGCATATAAAGTGCATTCTCTAATTTAAGTTCATTTCATAGCGAACAAACAGCTAAGATTAGCAAGTGTCAGTCCTCAAATAAGCTCCCAGTTGTAAAAATATCAAAGACGGGATTAATGGATTTGTTAACAACTCCAGTTTGAAGAATAAAATAAGTACACAGTGAAAATTAAATAAGACCACAGGACGGTTACATATAAGATTTAGGTTTACTACTGTTATTACTAGCTTATGTATAAAAACATTTTTATACTGTTATTTTTCAGCCAACTGTACAATATTCAAGTGGAGTGCCTCCATATGGGCCATTCATGTAATGCAACTTTTCCATCATTCAGTGACATACACATGCCCATCCCTCAATGACTGTTTTCTATTTCCTTCAAACCAGTTTGTAGCTAAGAAAATAGGGGAAACAGCAAACTGTTGGAGAAATCATTCAAACTGCTGCTAAGAATGATCTATATAGCAGTGACATACCTACTTAGTGCCTAGCCAGGCAGCCAGAGTCTGAAGCCACTTCTGATTTGGAGGCAAATATCACATGAGTAAGCACCAGTCCCTCAGGTGCAAAGCTTCCTCAACTTCACTTGATTTCCAAAGGAGGAATTCAGCCCTGACTAATAACTTACCTTGTGAAGAAAGGAAAGACGAAAATGGCTTGCCACAGCACATGTTTTTAATAGCTTATTTAGTCTAGAAGCATAGGTGGACAGAATTAAAGAGACTGTCAAAAGGTAGGCAGTCATGTTTATAATGCTCAAATCTGTGCATCGTACATCATCAATTTAGACAGCACAAACTACTTGTATCCCTGCTAGAACACCTTTTTCCCATGTACTCCTTTGAGAATAGAAGAGCAGACGGCTGAGAAAAGCTAAAGTGAGACTTTCTGCTCAAAGCAAAAATGCCTGGAAATTCACTTAGTACCGGATTTCACTTCCTCCTCTTCACAAATGTTTAAATATACTATACTGTTGCACAGCTGTTCTCAGCAGGCATAGTGTGTTCTTGTTTGCAGCAAAGATGGCTACACAGATAAAATCTCAAGTCGTAAAAATCTGAGTAAAACCAACTGGATCAATATTTTAGATATATGTTATAAAAAAAGAACTTAAGATGTTCAGAACTAAATTTCCAGGCATTCTTGTGAAATATTAACTTCTTAAATTCAGAATCTTAAAACCATTAAAAGTGTAACCGATGAGAATCATGGACTAACATCAAAAAGCAAATGCTCCAATGACCATGTAACAGTTAAAATTTGTAAAGCCACAATTTGTAATTGATTAACTAGAATATTTACTGTCAGCACAAGGAGATTTGAAAAATATACCTGTAGCCATTACAGTGTCATCTTTCCCCTGGGTAAAGACTACGATTCGTTGCCTTTTAGTGTTCACCTTTGGCAGGGCTTGTGTCTTGCGGGCTATCTCTTTAATATCTTCAGTCTATTAATGGGAGAGAAAGAAAATTCTTGTTACCAGCACACTAGAGCAGTGGGAGATTAGAACTTTATTAGCAGATCAAAGATTTTCTTTTTCTTATGACTAGGTATAAAATAGACTTTATTGTCAGTAGAGGAAGATTTTTAAAAGGAGAAATACTTCATTCTCCTAAGGGTTTATGTAGTACTATCAGACCATTGTTTTTAATCTTTATAATGATAGTTCAGCTATTCCAATTGCTGCAAAACTGCAAAGCTAACAAAGGAATTACAGAGCATTTCCTAATGAGCAATTAGTGGGTTTCTTTGCTGCTGACTGGATTCTAACCTTACCTATCATAAAATTAAAAATAAAATTGGAAAGAGAATACTTTGGATCAAGTCTGAGCCTGATTTTCATCCAATTTAGCCAGGTTTTATAGTACTATAATCCCTCTAATTTCAGAAGGATTACAACTACCATTTCCCTCACTTCCGTACAGCAACTGATCTCAGCCAGTAAACTGACTGTACACTGCAGTGCCTTAGAGGGTGTGGAGCCCAGGTGAATATGCTCTGTCCTCACTAGCTGCCTGTATAATTGAGATGCAGGGAAGCAAAGGGTGAAAGGTATATTCAGTGGGGCACAAAACATCCTTGATTTTCTGAAGTGAGGCTAAGCTGCAAAAATTTCAGGAGTCTTTGCTTTAAAGGGACTTTGTACACCAGAGTACATGTAGGTAGGAACAGAGAAACTGGCCAAAACCCAAATCTCTCATTCATCCAATGTCTTCGACAGCCACAGGTTTGAAATGTTTGTTTTTTTTCAAGAAACTCTTAACAGCACAACTTGTCATTAGAATATTATCCTTCCTATTCTCATAGTTGCCCTATGATCTGAAACACAAGGATTTCAATTTCTGATTTAGTTAGTTTTCAATCTAGTCTAAATACAGGTATTCCTGTTCTTTGTGTAAGCATAAAATCCTATTATAATGCTATGTGTGAAGCTTATGTTCTCAAATTTATCTCAAGACAGTAAGTTCTTCAAATTAACTTTGGTATATGTAAACCTATTTCTTGCCATCATTTTTTAAAATATATTTTATCTTTTGGTTTTTAACATTAGGAAACAAAAGGCTACAATTATTTCCTGTGCTACTTACTATGTCCCATTCTATTCATATCTGTGTTAAGTAATACCATACCTTTTTTCCCCAGTCTCCTCTTATATATAAGCAACTGTAGTGAAACATTGTTGATTGGGTGAGGGCCTAGCACTGAATATATGAAAACACAACAATACTTTTTGCATTGTTTTGTGTCCTGTTATGAATCTCAAGTCATTTTTAACACAATTATATAATGAATAGAGTTAATTTATAAAGATGCCCAGAGTGGTTTCAAGTAATTTATCAGAGTTATTATAATTTATTTATTAATAAATTGATTTTTATGTTCCAAAATCAGCCTATAGTGTTATTCTGAAACCCAGGTACAGTATGTACTATTTTGACAGCAGCTGCTGATTTTAACAAGAGATTGATTATTTTTTATCAGTAGGTCAGTTAAACACTTCAAGAACTACAGTCTGCGTACCATTCAGTCCTGGTTACTTGCTGATTTTTGATAATCTGCTTGATCTTCAAGCACTTTACCTTTCTTATGGACAAAGAATATGCCTAGGCTATACATTTACCAGGATCTATTTATGTGAAATCACCTAGCTCCCTTGCAATACCCTTAGACTGCCTTTAATTTCTCCCTCAACTCTGCCATTGAGTTGATTTATACACATTTGCCAAACATGAAAATATTTTTTCCTTACTTATTGGTCTCTTTACCTCCTTTTAAAATTCTTGTGGATTTTTCATTTATATATACTACACTCTCATTTGTGTTATTTCTTCCTTACTCCTGCTTAGACTGTTAATATAGGTTTCAGAAGGCAACATCTTCCACCAGAGAAGAAAGAGAAGAACCTGGACCCCTCTGCATGGACTGAGGACAGTGAACAGGGGCCATCTTACCCGTAATTCTCAAAAGGTGAAGATACCAGAGAAAAAAATTGAAATTGCTGCTCTTCTGTTCTGAAATGTCTTTTTAAGAGATTTGTGAATAGCGGATATCAGCTGGTGGCACAAGCTGTTGAATAGGAGATGGATGGAGAATTACAGCCCTCCAGCTTGGTAATATGCAGGCTTCTGAAGGTTAACCTAAATTCTGAACTATTTCAGGCCTTGATAATTAAGAGATCCATGAACTAGAAAATGCAATAAAGCATGATGGAGATCAAAGGAAACAGGAGAGAGGTGTTTAGTTTTTGCTAACTAGGAAGTGGCTACTAGTGACTTTATTAAGCTCATTTACAGAAAAGCATAGCAGGCACAGGAATCAAAGAGCTTGAAGATATTTGTGCAATGTATTTACACGCACTTTGAATTTAAAAAGGAAAATTAGGAAGTTATAATAGGAGAAAATGGCATGATCAAGAGCTGATTTCTTCAGTTTAAAGAAGAATAAAGATGAACGTATATCA
>NW_009911481.1:0-125017 GCF_000696875.1 Nestor notabilis | reverse complement strand
GGGAAAGAGGACCCTGAGGAAAAAGTTACTGAAGTAATATGGTGAAGGATGAACTAGACAGTGAAAGAAAGTAAAAAGTACACATATTTTCAGCAAGAATTCAACATACAGTAAGCATGCAACAGTAGAAGGAAGGTATTTAGGGGGAAAAAAAAGCACAATTTTTAAAAAAGCAGATTTTTCAAAACAGAGTGGTTTGGAGACTTGTGTCTGATTGTGCGGACTTTGAAAGTAACTGAATAGCATCTTCTGTGAGAATTTGGTCATTTTTAGCCAAAATCACTTTTCTATACTAAATGTTTTCAAAGGAAGAAAATAAAATAGACCTTATATAGCTAAAGAGCTGCAGCCTCTGTATTGAGGCGTCTTTAACTTTTCCACAATATCTCTCCACCTTATCATTATGTTGTATTTTATGTGACATTTTATAATATGTGAATATTTACAGTTTAAGACTGTGGAAGTACCATGCCCCTCATTTCATTGTCAGGCAAGCATCATGAAATGTTGTCATCTCCTGTTTCTGTTCAGAATACATAATATTTCCAAATAGCTGAAATGAATATTTTTTTGCATTGACATGTACTTGCACACTTACCAAGACTTTCTTACACATCCTGTATCTACAAACATGCTTGGATGGTAAGACTGCAATGGTTTGTGGTCCTAAAGCTTCCCTAGCATGTCCCAAATTCACAGGATACTCAAACATATCCAGTTACATACTTGAATCTAAGGTAAAAAAGCTGACATACAAATCTCACAAAAGCATTTGTGTCTATTGATGCTGCACCTGGGAAACCCTGCATGTGGCATTCATCACAGCAAGTGGAATAGATGTATGTAAAGAAAGTACATCAGATATCCCAGGACCAGAGAGTGGTATGTGAAAAACTGCTAGTCACGCTATGTCTTCTGATCTTTGCCTCTGAACAGATATACAATAGCTGGAACTACCATATCCCTGACCTAAACAAGCATAAATCCATTGAAAACAGTGGACCTGTGCAGCGCACTTCATTAACTTGAAGACCTAAATCTGGTCCAGGATTCCAAAACTCTCTTATTTGGTTCCCCAATTAATACATACTTTGGAGGAGACCTCTGCCTCTAACATGAAAAATTATTTTGCATGGCAGCTGCTACTAACCCCTTAGATACCTACTGTTCCATTCACTTCATTTTACTTCTTGTGTTGACAACCAGAACTGAACCCTAAATTTTATATTAAAGTAGGGTTTTATTTTTCTAATTCCTAAATAGAATAAATGGCAAGTTACCACTTTGTAAAAACAAAACCTCATAAACCTTTGTCCTGGCAATTTTGTTATTTGAAACACACTACAAACATCCAATCAAAATACACTGATAACCATTCTCCCACTTCAAGGGGAACCAAGTCCAAGGGTTCCCTAGGATAAAAAGTGTGCCTACTATGATGGATTACTGAGATGACTGTAACATACAATTACGATGAAGCACTGTCTTCAGACAGTGAATTTACCATTTATTTAATAATTTTAAAATGTCATAGAACAAAAAATTCAGAAAAAAGGAAACACCGATGCACTCCAGGAAGAGACTGCATCAAAAGTAATGTTCTACTTTTGATATTACAGATAAGTGTTGGTCCAGGAGATAAAATGAAGCAAATAATGGTCTTCAAATATCATGATTGATTTTACAAAAATACCCTGTATTTCAGCAAAGTACAACGGAAAACTAACTTTTGGTAAGGTGAAGCACAAAAATAAAAATTCCTGTGAATGTGGTTTCTCTTACGAATTAAAAAAAACAGATTTGTGTCATGGAAGTTCTCTCCTGCCTATGACAAGATTTTATTTCTTCAGAAAAGGTGTATTTTTAGCTGAAGAGTTGAAGTTGACTTGATTGTACTTTTTTTTTTTTTCCTTGAAAATTGTTTCAGATATACTTAACTCAACCCATGTTTAAAAGATGCATTTAGTCCACAGAAAGTGTTGAAATTACTCAGAGGTAGAAAAGGAGATGATTAAAAAAAAAAAAAAAAAAACCAGCAGCCAGTCACAACTGATTTTCTGTGCTAAAATACTTCTGATTATTTTTGTTAAAAACCAAAATTCTTTCCAGGCTGCACTTCAAATTCAGCTACCAGCAACTTTTCATCACTTCTATGATAAATTTCCTCTCGATTTTTGCCCTGGTCACTTGAGTTCTTTCTTTTACTTTTCCATGTTTTGCCAGCTTTCTAATCTCAATATAAATCACAGAATCAATTTGACAAGCTTTTGAGAGTTCCTGGAAATTTTTCTTCTTTTTCATTGAAAGGCTAATTTGAAACTCTGGAAGTTTTTTGTAAGATGCTTTATTAGTAGTATGATTTGTTTGGTTTTTTTTTTATTTCCACAGCACAATGGGAAAACAAGATTGTGGACACTTATCAAGTTTTACACATCTCTGTCAGTAAACCTGACATGTGAGTTGTTGCCAAGCAAGGGGGTAATAAGAGATAAGATCATAATCATTGTGCACTTTACTGATATGCTGTAATCAAATGTGGCAGATTTAGGATGTTCAGAAGGAACTGTGCTAAAATCTCTAAGCAAGCACTAATGGAAAGGTTAATACGATGGTAGTTAGCAGACACCAGCAAAAGCAGTTTGTCACTAGAACTGAATTTAAACCAGGCACATTCAAAGTCTTTAGCTCAAGGGGGCAATAAAAATATAGAATGGGTAGACTTAATACACTACTTCCTTTCTTTTTTATTGTCTAGCTACCAGAGGGTACCAATAATTTGTTATGCTTCATATTATATTTGGAGGCATCTGTGAAATTCATTCACTTGATAGAATAAACTCAAAGTGCATTTTTATGCTAACTCTACGGATTATACAAATGAACATTGACAGTGATAAAAAGTCTTGATTTCTACAAAGCAGCCACATGAATTTGGGAAACATAAAATGAAATGGGACAGCCCACAGTTTTAATATCTAAAACACTGATGGCATTGATGTACCTGCTGGTGTACGGTTCTAAAGAAATCTAAATTGTAGAACAAAAGCTGTCAGTCTTTCCCTCTTTTTTATATGCAGCCATCCACACACCAAAGTGGCACGTTCTTAAAGCGATGCAGTTTGAATTGCGCGGCTTCTATTATTTATGCAAAATGGGTGTTGAGCAGTCAAACTCCTATCTATTCTTTTACACTGCAAACAGATCAATTAAGGTGGATCTACTGAAAAAACATGTAAAAGGGTTTATGTGTGTTCAGTTCTGCAGTGTAGATTTCAGCAAGATCGCTTACTATCTGCAAAATTAGCACAACCGTTGTCACATTAATTACAGTATTTAAAACCTGCCTATTTGAATTCAGGAATTAGAGACCAATAGATGATAGATCTCCAGATTAAGCTATGTGAATTTAGCCAATGGGAGATACTATTCAATTAATACCTCAAGAAGATGAAATCAAAAGCTCTGAAAATCACTGTAAAATCATCAGTGTTTACTTCAAGACACTAGAGGATCATACATTTTTAGAGCACAGATGGAAAACACCAACTCGAATATGTTTTGAAACACAAATTCCACACTACCCCTTCAAAAAGAAGCTGTTTGTAGAAGCACGGTTTACATTAATCAGTACCTAACAATTTTATATACCACCTTTCTAAAATTCATTTGCATAATGATAATCCGCATATGGCAGGGTTTAAGTTATTTAAGCGGTGTTATATTTCACTATTTAGTCTTGCTTCACCACTGCTTTAGCAGTGAATCCTTATGGAGTGTAATGCAGCTAATGAGGTAGCTTTTTAACTGAACAAACTGACAGGTCCCATATCTGCAGAGGCAGCTTGAAACCGTGCCCAACCTCTCGGCTTCCCAAGAGGCTTTTCAAAATTCAATAAATAACATCTGTAGGCGATGTTGGGTGCAGACCTAGCAGAGTGCGTCATAACACTGAGCTGGCAGAACAAAGAAACCATGACGACTGCCAAGTTTCCATGGCAACCGCTGCGAGGCTTGGAGAGTATAATAGCACATCAATCATTGTCCAAAAGAACTTCATTATCAGCAAGAAAAAAACCCGTTAGGATCTGTTTAGTGTGCAATTGTGGGTTAACTCACCTCAAAGCCTTGCTCTCTAGCAAAAGTGGCAGCTTCCTGAAATAATAAAAAAAGAACAGTTAATTATAAAGTGCTAGATAATGAAGAAATAACACATTTTGAAACTCATTCAGCCAGTTCTCTTTTTATGCGATTATCTCAATATACCCATATACAGTTGTTCAGTTCTGATAGCTGCACCAAAAGCTTCCCCCTCCTTCCCTCAAGCCCAACAACAGTACAATGTCAACACATTTCACAAGTTCAAATAAAGAAGGTACAGTATGTTTTTTCCAGGCGAGCCTGGAAAGTTACTTCTGGAGATAGGAGTTGGACTAGGAAACCACTACTTCAAACCCAGACAAACATCCTTCAGACATATTTTTAATTGAAATTGCATCATATCTTCACTTACGTACAGCACTTCATGGGATTCAGGTTATCAAGTAACTTTAAAAAAATCATTTGTCATCTACAGTGCATTAGAAAAACAGGATCACAAAATGTGCTCAAGCCCTTGTGGTGGAATCAGATGAGCATTTTAAAATACTCTGATGTTTAATCACTACTTTAGGCAATTTAATTATGTTCTTTTCCTGAAAGAACAGAAGAAACATCAGGGTATCAGAATGTCCTCATCTCTTATTTATATTAATTGGAGCAATTAAAATCTGTTTTGAAATAAAAGCAAGGAGACAGAAGACAATAGCAATGTTTTCCCCGTACTCACTTTCTACCTTAACATTGCAAGCATTTAAGAAAACCCTGAAAGTCTTTATGTTTCCACTTGCATTCTTCCAGATTATCTTTGCCAAGTGTTATTAATAGAGGGCTAAGTCCTGAGCCAAAATGGTGAGCTGATCCAACAAAACAGAAATAACTACCGCACCAAACCATTTAAGTCCAGTGTCCCTACGATAGTTTTTAGTCCTGCAGAAAATACATACTTGTGTACCTATTATGATCTGCCAATTTGGGGGCAGCACAGGAATTTGAAGTGGGTACAACTGATTATAACAACAGTAAGTTGAGGTTAATAAAATGTGATAAGCTGAAAAGCACAACTCCTCAGGCTGCTTCACTGCAAAAACATAAGGCTGACCGGGTTAGCCTTAGCTGATGTTGACAGAAAAACTGAATCATGGTCCTGACAATTGGGTGCGGGCAAGGTTAGCCACTTTGACAATTTACTTACAATTGAATTCCTTCTTGTACATCACACAGCCAATGACATTTGCTAGCCTGGCTGTCGAGAAGGAGTATAGGGTTCAAAGATACCATGCAGTGTTTTCCTAAACCAGCATGTGATTAACAAAGCCTACGCTCATATGAAAAAAGGAGTCTGCATGCTTCCACTCTAAAGTGATGCACTTACAATGAACTGCAACACAATCAAGAAAGCCTCAAACGGGACTGGGACACAGAAAAAACACCAAAATAAGAGAAATAAGGGAGTGATAAGGGAGCAGAGAATAAGTAAATGGGCTAAAAATTACGTACTGTAGCCAAATTACTTCTTTAACCTCAGGTTTTTGGTCATGCAATTGAAATCGGAAGTTACACTGATCTGTCCTAAGGGGATTTCTTTAATGTCCCAGTGCAGCAGGACATTAACATCTGTGTTAAACTATTGTTTAGCCAGGAAACTGGACACCAGTACATGAAATAAAAACTATTCCAGTTAAGTAGTGTTTCCTTATGTGGGAGATTTTAAGAGAATTCATCTTAATTTTCTGTGCTGGAGCACCCATGCACAGCACATGTGGTTTGAAAGACCTGGCCCTCCTACAAGAAAGGATAAATGATTGCACATTTGTTAAAAAGTATCTCTTCTTTGGATTTTCCTGTTAGAGCATCATCTTTTAGTCTGGTCTGCTGCCTGGCTGCATGAATAATGGTAGCTAGCATACAATCATAGATTTTCCTGCAGTTGACCTCTAATCTAAGGGTGTCTGAATGCGCCAAAGAACAACAGCAATCTTAATTTTCTTCTCCTATCAACCGAACCTCAGAAAAACTCCCGAGCAGCTTCTTTCAGCAAGGGTTGTGCCTACAGCCCCCTAAGAATCAGCCTCTCTCAGAATTACATCCCTTTCAGAATTAAGGCCCTTTCAGTAAAAGAGATAATAAACCTCAAAACATGCACTTGGAGACTACAGTTTGGTGTTTGCAAAATGGTGAGAAATGTGAGGCAGGCCCTGAATGCCAGGGACAGTTCAAAGTAAATTAACCAGACAAAAGCGATGAGAACCTTTTAGTATCTATTCACAATAACAGTGAGAACAGGAAACAAGCAGAACCCATCTGTGCAGCCCTAGGGCACCTCATACTGAGCTTCACATCTCTAATAAAGTAGTCAGGTTAAAATCTAAGTGGCTGTAACATGTGGAGGCTGCTAGGGTTACAACGGCCAGCCGGGGCGTTCCCTGATGCAGGTGATAATCAGTATGATAATCACTATGTTTACAGGCTTTCCATTTTATATCTGACATTGGAAATCACGAAGAAGGAGGGATTAAGGAAATAAACAACCTACACAGAAGCTTTACTGCTCCCCAGAGAATGCAGCATTTTCATTCATGCGTGACATGCGACAACAGCAAGGCAAAACAGCGACAGAACAGAATTTTCTTAGGAGGCTTCATTTCACATGAGGAGTTCTTTCAGTTTTGATAAACTTTAGACATTATTCATTCATTACTCCAACTCAGCATTTTCAGAGCTATTTTCCATTATTGCTTACAACAGAACATCTTATTTCATAAAACCCTCCCACCCACCTTTTTACTCTTTTCACCCAAGAGTACTAAACATTATTTCATATTAAAAACTCACACTCCTTTTTTTACTTCTTCTGTAGAATCTTTTTACTAACCACAACAGTGAATTTACTGCTGTACCACCTAAGGTAAAAATGGCATTTGTTATTAGTTATGAAACATTATTTGGCTCGTGCAGGAAAAAAAATAAAAATCCTAAGTACAGTCATGCTGAAAAAACCCTATGTACAGCGTTATTTAATGGGAGTAACACTATGTCACCAAAGTTAACACACGCCCTCTCTTTGTACAATAGTGAGCAGTTTACACAGGAAAGCGAGATAATTTAAAGAGATAACAATAAAAAAGACAACTTCCCTTAGTACTGGCCTTGCTGTTATGTTAGAACTCACTTGCTAGCTGAAAACTATTTCCATTCTTGCATGTATTTTATTGCTGTTGGAGTCCCAGCATTCAGTAAATGGAGCTATAATCTACACTGGGGCTGATTTTAACAGGACTTGTTAAAATTCTGAGGCCTTTTATCACCAGCAATACAAACTATTTGTTTACAAGTAAACAGAAACATACCCTCCAAACACAGAATCTATTAGCATCTGCATTCCTAGGAGTATTCGCTAGCCCCCTGTGTTATAAGAATTTTATGATTATAGAGTTAAGATGCAATAATTGCACATTCGGTTTGCCATGACACACGGAAGGCACAGTATATATTAATTATTCTCAACACATCCAAATTTATTTTTTTTTTTTGTTGGTACCAGGATTTTATGATGACTTGATCAAATTATAGCCAAAATTGTACCAACATGCATATAGGGTTAAAATTAATTCATGTAGGCCAACATAAAACTCATGCAGTTGCATTGAACAGCATTTAAAACCCTGTATTGCCAAAATTAGCTGACAAAGACTGTTTCAAAAGCCTCAACAACACTATTATCTACAATATGCATTTTAACCTTTATATGGAGAAAAGGAGCACTGTAAACTAAATTTGCATTTCATTGCTGAAATCAACATTATCTCATAAAGAAATGATAAAACAGCAGGACAGCAATGATACCCTTGCACACTGAATGCATTTCCCGTAATTATACAAGAAAGCAAATGCAGGGGACACTGAAGCTAATCCCTCCCCTGCCATCTTTCTTGATAGAGGAAACATCTCACAGAATAACCTAATCTCACATATTACAGTACTACCCTGTGCAGTTCTCTAATTCTCTATTTTTCCTTGGGGGGTTGGAAACAGAAGGAAAAAAACCCACCAAAACAACCCCTGGATTTGATTCCCTTCTTCAAATTGGGAGATTAGTGGCAGGTTTTGAGGGAGTTCTTATTGCCATAACTGTAAACTTCCTGACTTACCCAAAATAATCCCCAAGCAAGCCCTATTCGCATTTTCAGGAATATCATCCTCTTTCTCTGCATAACAAATCTGTGACTCAGTGGGTACAGCCCAGCCCATGAATCTGTGTAATCTTAAACCAGCACACGTAAATACAGCATGTATAGCTGCAGGGAAAGATCCTTACAGTACTGTGCAGTGCAGAGTGCACAACAAAAATAAGGGAATAAAAAAGCAAATTTGAGTGGACTCATCACTGAGAAACTGTAAATGACTATGAGGACCATCCACTTAGTGTCTGCATTTGATGGAACCATTCATGCTGGTACCAGTCACGACTGATTATAACTTGAATAGTACTTCCGTCACTATGCCTTATGAGACATTTTAAACTGCTGAATCTAACTGCGAAATCTTCTAAAAATCAATCTTAAACATTTCCTTCCTTGCATACAGCTCACAAGGATGAATTGTTAGTTTTCATCCATTTATATTGTTTCATTGAACACATTAAAGGCTACGATTATCTCGCTCAGATAATTCCCTTTTTCTTCAGTATAATTATTTAGTACTATCCATCCCACTCATGAGTTCATCTCCAATCCTGATATAACTTTGTGTTCTTTGTATCTTCTCTTGCTTTCCTACAGATTGTCTTGTTTGCAGCAACAAAGCTAGCTTCACAAATCTCTAACATTAAAACCCTGTTATCTAAATGAAATGGGTGGCAACAAAGTAAATGAGCAAATGGGGATATAGGGAAGACTTTCATGCTAGTGATGCACACTGGCACCCACAACTTTATTCTGCAAAAGACTGACTCAAATAATCGAAGTTGGTTTATATTGACAATCTTCTTTCTTAGAGTCAGGTGCTGAAGATCTGTATTTGTGAAATAGACATTTTTATTCATGGTTTCCTAAAGGACAGTTTACTTGTAAAAATCTCTAAACCAAAACACTAACCCCAACAACCAACCAACCATTCATATATTATTGGTCTCACTACACTACAGAGACATGAAATTCTTCTGCTTTATTGTAATTACAAACACGTGCAGTTCATCTTTCTTTAGGTAGGCGTATTTGTCCTTCTTATCTGCCTATAGCTTTTGTCACCTTTCCCTGTCCCTAACAAAGAGCTTTCTTCTAAAATTCTGTGCTTTTAGAGCTATACGGTTAGTTTTATATACTCCATAGGTACTGAGAACCTCTGATTTCAGCAGTACCTGTTGCGCCTAGTAATTCTGAATATAGGCCAATAAAAGACACCTTTTATTACAACCTCCCTCCTTTTTTGGTCAGGAGATTAAGTAATGAAGAATGACTTATCAAGATCACCATGTGCCCTGCTTTTGGTATTTTCTTCATAAACCACTCATTACAGTGCAAGAGCTAAGCTAGTTTTGAAGTGGGGGGGAAGGATAGTGAGCTGTGCCATGCCATGTTTCCTACCCTTCCAGCTCCAGCCCAGTTTACACTAAATATGATGTTGGAAACGAGGCTTAAGGCACAGACAGGACAACAGATTTTCAATTGCTGCCTTTGAATTATAACAAAGACATCATACATACATCTATTAACTTCATGACGCATTTACTGGGGTGTTCTTATATCAAACCCAGATATTCAATGCAGCCCACAAATGTGTAGTAATACAACCTGTCTTTATACTCCTCTTTCCTGTGTATGCTATGGACAAGCTAAGTTATATCTGATTTTATTGTCTGTCCCAATTTTAATTGAGAAAATAGATGCATATATATACATACACATATGTATAATAGCAGATCCACAGTTCTTAAAATGATGAATTAACAGCATGCAAAAACTAGGATGACTTTCATGTTATGCAAATAGTGGTGGTGTCAAAGCTGTGGTAATGATAAATACGACCTACCTAAGGAATCAGAGGTAGAAACTGCTGAAGACTACCTGATGATCAGTTGAAAATCTGATTTCAACAAATGGCCACTATTATTCTGTTATTTGAAATGAATGGATGGAAAGTTCCAGCTGGATCACTAACCTTTAATGCCAACAGTATATTTATTATGGTTAGTGGTAAGATACATATGTTCTTCTTCAATTCAGCCTAAATAGTTATCAGCAGTTACTCAAAACCCTGTAGATTGTCCTACCTAGCCTTTTATGTCATGGTAGTCTGATTTAGACAGGCATTACTTTAAGGTCAACTATTATCACATTTCACCATATAAAAGCAATACAAGCTCATACGACCGTATTAAAAAATGGCTATGCATAAAGGTATTCAGGGTTCAGGAGGTAAATGTGATCTTATCCTTTCTCTTTTTCCTTTTCTTCCCTGCAAAGACAGTTGATTTAATATGGGTCACGTGACAGTTTGGGAAACGTAAGTCAGAACCACCCAGCATATTTACTGAAACAAATGTCTAGCTGGTGAAATTCTGCTACAGCTGATAAAGTTTGAGCTATACTTGGGGATGTGTTACATGGATGTAATGCTTCAGTATTATTTTTGTTTGACAGGCACAGAAGACTAACCCTTGATTTGGTCAGTAGTGTATGTCAGTTCATGTTTCAGAGAAGATCAATAAAAGTGGTCACAGAATGGACAGCCCCTGCACACAGCTTGAGAATCAAAACTGAGAATCAGCAGCATCTGAGCAAGTATCTACCCCTCGCTGGTTGTAACTGAAGAAAGCACAGCTGGCATCAACTGCACGGGCAGATTATCACAAAGGAACACTGAAGTGTTTTTTTCCCCTCTACTTTTCCCATGAGCTGTGCCAGACCCCCAAAATTGCTTTTCTTCATAAAGGATAGCAAGAGTTCATATCATATCCTAAAATCCTATTCCAGCTTGCTCTGTAGTACTAAAGATACTGGTCAATACATCTACACTGCCTTGACCCAGTAGGGGAAAATCTAAAACAATAATAGTCAGTTCAAGTGAATAATCAGAACAAGTACAAATACCATATGGGGTTAAATTTGTAATGTTCAGAGGGGGTTCTGGCAGAGCACCGGAGGGTTTTGTCTGAAAAGCTTAGTGTGAGAAGAACTGAGAAAGAAACATACTTCCTATCCTGCTTGGGTTCACCCTGAGGCATCTGTATCACGTTCAATTCATTAATATTCAAGTTATTTATCCTCCTATTCAGATTATTACCAGAACTATAGTTCCTGCTAGAATCTTCCATGGAACAAATCACCCTGAGTCAGACCTTAATGCCATTACAGGGTGTGCAACAGCTGCAGCAGTGAAATGCCTCTGAGCCATTCTGAAATTTTATGATGGATAAAGCGCTATTACTTATAACTCTACCTCACATTCTTATCTAAAGGACTGAACTACCTATGACACTATATGTGTGAGTCTCTCTTCATACATTATAAGCATCAAATTAGTGAATGATACTTTCTTACACAGCCTCTCTATTCAAATGCATCTCTATCTATCTTAAAAATAGATGCATCATAATCAAAAGAAGAAGGACCCCTTCCTTAATAATCACTGAATCAATAGAACATAAGAAAAATGAAAACAAGTATCTTAAATTTAATTTAATAGCTAGAAGACTTTTATACACATATAAAAAAATAAAAGATGTGTGTGGTCTTTTGAAGTCTTTAATACTGCTCATTAGATGCTCTTAGTGCTAACTTTCTGGCTGAAGGATGACAAACAAATAAAAGATTGCATCATTTTCAAAAAGGACTTCTATGATTGCAACCACTCAGACCTGCCTGAAATCACTGACAAGATATTCTCATCTAGCAATTTCAGATGAAAAGAATAAATCAGATACTTCACTAAAAGTGCTGAGATCCAGCAGAACTTGTCTCTAGGCCAGCTAAAAGGTTAACACATTTTAGCACTGAAATTGAGTTGGTTTATATACTTTATTTGGTATGATGTCATGCACAGCCATTTAGAATTATAACTAAGGCTATAGTATTGGGAACCCTGTAAAGAGCAATCATTGCATAACACACTTCATGCGCTAGGCTTGCACTGCTTGTTAACTCCAGCAAGAAAATAAAATTGCTCACTGCAACCTCCAGCAATAACATTAACTTTTTAACTGATCTTAATATTATACATTTTACTCTTTCAATGAAATTTTAACAGTTGACTTAAAGATTCTTACTGGAGTTTGTTGTGCTGTTTAATACTAATTTGAAGATCCGTTTATCTGTGCTCAAAATATGAATATTCAAGATACATTTTTTTCTGGTATTTTCAGTTTTAGCTGCTGCAGCTACTTTATGGAAGGAAAACCACAGTTCTCAGTCTGTATTTGTGGCTTTCACAATATGTCATTGCACGGAAAAACAAAATTTCAATCTGATCACAGTTAGGTCACTGTGGTCCTGACTGAAGAACATGAGCTTATCTAATTCCAGATGTGACTAAGGCACTATTTGTCATCTTGGACAAAGTGCTAATTTCTTGCACATTTTTTTTTTTAAGATCCATAAAAGTTAGAATTTACCTGCTTCTGACTATTGACTGTTTCAGGATGAGTTGTTTTTTGTTTCTTTTCTAAGAGAAGCCAACCTGAACCTGACATGGGTTAAGATAGAGCAGAGACTGAAAGAAATCCATTAATGAAATTAGAGGGATCACAAACTCCAACATATTTTAAAGAGGTATTAAAAAAATCACAGAGTGATTGAAGTTGGAAGGGGCTTCTGAACATCATCTAGTCCAACTCCACTCCTCAAGCAGCATCAGCTGCAACAGGTTACCCAGGGCCTCTGCATTTTGAGTATCTCCAAGGATGGAGATTCCACTGGAAAATCTGTTCCAGCATTTGACCACCCTTGCAGTAAACGTTTTTTCTTATGCTTAAGTGGAAGTTCATCTAGTTGAATTTCTGTCTGTTGCCTCTTCTCCTTTCACTAGACACTACTGTGAAGAGCCTGGCTCCATTTTATTTACTACCTCTCATTAGGTATTTATATGCCTTGGTGAGATCCCCCTGAGCCACATCTTCTTGAGGCTCTCAGTTTCCTCATATGACAGATGCTCCTAGCCCTCAATCATCTTTATGGCTCTTTGCTGGTATCACTTCAGTAAGTCTATATCTTTGTTGTGCTGGGAAGCCCAGAACTGGACCGAGGATTTCAGATGTGTCTCACTGATTCTGAGTGAAAGGATCATCACCCTCCACCAGTGGGCAATGCTCTTCCTAATATGGCCAAGGATGCTGCTGGCCACCTTTGCTGTGAGGGCATGTTGCTGGCTCAAATCCATCTTCTTTTCCCACTGGAATACTGAGGTCCATTTTTGCAGAGCTGCTATCCAGCCAGCTGTTTACCAGCCTGTCTTGGGATCAGCATTCCTCCCCAGGTAGAAGGACCTTCCATTTTCCTTTGTTGAACTTCATGAGATTCCCATCCACTCATTTCTCCAGACTGCCAAGGCCTTTGAAATTTGGTATTAAAATTTGCTTTAAGACAGTACCTACTGACTGTAAGCACGGGATAAAATCCACACTGGGCCTCGGCAGACAAGGGAAGACTTTTTCAAAGACTTACTGATGTGTGCAGAAATGCCAGATGACTATCAGGATGGAAAAGAAACAGCTAAAGAAACCAAACAAATAACTACTGCCACACAGCAGGTGAGGATTGTCACGAACTACAAATGAATCAGAACAAGCTGCTCTGACAAATAAGCAGTATCTCTCAAAGACTTGGAAAAACCCTCCATCCAGCTGGCCAAAGGAGTGCTAGTATCAGTACAGCACACCAAAGATGAAGAAAACATGGAAGTCCATTAACATCTTGACCACTGAACTTCATGTGGGTTATAATCTGCTTGGCAGCAGATATTCAAATTATCTATAACCAATCGCTTCATGCATTCAAATCACTCTCATTTAATTATAATTGCTTTTTCCTTTAAAAGTTGGCTTAGGTAAAAAAACAATCCTATCCGTTGGTTTTGTTACTATGACTTCAGAGATGAAAGTGATTTTTTTTCAAGAAGTAGGGTTCAGAATTCCTATGACAGAAGGCAAACTATACGCTTCCTCAGCACTCCTTTCTACTTTCAAGACACCACATTCACCAAAAAAAAAAAAAGGAAAACGATAGAGTAAGATGCAAAAAAGAATATAAAATGATGTATGAATATGCATGAATTCCTACAGAAAAAAATATCAAAATTAAATGATGTAATTATGGAAAATTACATTCCTCCATCAAAGATCAGTAATCTTTTACCTAATACATAACAGCATAATTATGACAACAACTTATTTGTTGGAAGTGCATAGTTTAGCAATGCACTACTACACGGATAACTGTATGCAAACTCCTTTCTCTCACTGCGATCATTTGGTTTAAGATGCACTGGATATGCAGCAGTAATACTGGTAAGAAGCTGAATCCATACTGGTTTTGTCTGTTAGGCATTTGCCTTCCCTGTTACGTCAACTTTATGTTCACAAATACACAAGACCTTCCCAAATGCATATGTAGCTTGACAAACCAGAGGCGATGTCCTTCTCTGAAACCTGTATTTCGGTCTTCTATGTGCACCCATTTTCCAAACCATTTCTGATTAAATCAATGGTTTTCAGAAGCATTTTTATTCACTATACCTCTAACTAAAAAAACCAACCCAATACTGCAATAGAATCACAGCCACTGAAATACCACAACTTACCAGCACTTTCAAGTTTTCTGAGCACTTGAAGGTTATGAAGACATATAGCTATTGTTTGAGACATACTGGTTAAATCACCATTCATGTTAAATAGCACTGAGGTATCTTCTTGTTACTGTGAAGTAATTTTACCTTGTTAATAAAGTAATTTTCAACATAGTGAATGATTACCTATTCTCTCTTAAAAATATCATTTGATACATTCACTAGTTATAAGATTTTAAAGTTCAAATACATTTTTCTTACAGTGTTATGACTGAGGTTGTTGTACTATTTGCTATGTACTATTGTTCTTCAGTTTGTAAATTCACACAAATAACTTTTAAAGCCAAGCTGAAAAATAAAATGTGGACTCAGTCCAGGAAGAAGAGAAAGGAAAGATTTGGTCTACATTTGAATAAAAGAAAACTTTGACTTTCAACTGTGCTCTTTCTACAAAAGCAGTTCTCTAAATCTCTGCTAAGCAAGGACACTGTCCTAGTGGCACCAGTTGTATATTCTAAAGGATCATAAAAATGCATAATAGTTTTCAAGCAATAACATTTTGTACATAGGCGCATAAAAAACTTACCATCTCTGACTCTACCATATGCACATTCTCCACATACTCCTAGACTCAAAGAACATTTTTTAATCCTCAGCTACACTTCAGAACAGTTACCATTTAACCTCTACTTCTGTTTCTTTAAAATGCTACATTTATTTTAGGATTTGTCTCACAACTAATTTTTAATTACTGGGATAACAGATTGACATTATATTTTAATATACATTTATATACATGTTAACCATTACTATATGCTTAGTGTATGTTAGCAAATTGCAAATGAACCTGAAATTGCACCTGATACATTTCTTATTTTATTACATGACAAATGGAAGACTGCAAATTATTCTGAAGCTGAAATTAGTAGTCACAGTAATAGTAGTAGTAATTCAGTTTTGGACAGGTTATTTTTAGCTAAGTACTTGCTCAAGCCCTTCACTACAGATTTCTCACACCTCCTGAGTGCTTAGAAGTGTAAATAATCCTTTTTTTTTTCCCCTCTGCCTGTAGCATTATATTTGTGTTTAAATATAACAGAAGTTATTTTAATCTATTTAGTTTGCCTCACACTTTCCAACACAAAGAATTCCTGTGATTTCTTCCAAGATGCTGTGTCTCTTCCATTTTATGCAAAATTCGAAAAGAGCTATAGGGTCAAAGCAGTGCTGTTGTTTTGTACAGATTGCATTCTGATTTGGGCTCTTGAAAATTTACTTCTTTCTCTTATATTAGTAATAAACTTTTTGGCCAAATACCAGAGAACAAATGAATGGAAACATTCTAAACCAGCAGTGCTATGCTTTCAGAGCAAAAGTAGTGGCAATAACAGCACACCAGATGCTGCATTGAAAGTTTTTAAAAAAGATAGCTATTTAGGGATTTAGGGAAATGAAGAAAAAAAAATAGACTAGGGCCTCTGAAAAGTGGCACAAATTTGTAGAATCTCCTTGGTCCGAGTTGGGTTTTTTTCCCTCCTAAAAGAGCTAGGAGGAATATAGTGCTCATACAGTATAGTAAAATCTGATTATGTTAAAAACAACAAGCCAGAACAGATATTCAGTGCTAGCAGACATTTATACATCTTCCTAACTCCTTGTCTCTTGCCCGATTTTTATATCATACACTCACCTCTTTCAGTCAAGTTAATCAACTCTTCTGAGTTATGCTTCAAAAAGTCACCTATGACATCCACCATGACATGTTTTGAAAATCACCATACTCTAAAAGGCATTTTGATCTTAGGCTTAGACCATGAAAACAAACAGTTTATGTGGAGCCTGGCAGGCTTACATGGCGAGCAGTGAACAGTTTGCAGAGGATACTGTGCTAAAAGTGTCACTTTTAAAAAATAATATTGAGGCAGTTCTTTACAAACATGGCTCTTGTCCAAAGCACATATGGAACATTAAATATAACCATAAAATTTTATGCACCAGATTTGACCAAGGTCTTGAGCTCTAATTTATATTTTCTCCGTTTTGCTGGAAGACTAGCTGCATTTGATAAAGCTACTTCATAAGGACTCTGTTCTCCTAACATTTACACATCACACATCTGGACTTGGAAAAGGATTCCGAGCAAAACAGCCAACTAATGCAGATCTTGTTTACATTATATGCAATTACTCTTGTGTCATGAATCTCCCCAGGATATCAGAATGTGCTGAAGACACCCAAAGAATATGTATTTCAAATAAAAGTCCAAAAGCCTGGGTGCTTCTGTCCCTATCAATGAGCTCAGTACACATGATCATGTAAGAAAATGAATGGTATTTGTATTTTCTAATAATATTGCATTTCATTTTTATTAATTATTTGTATGTAATTAGAGGTGCCCTCAGTGTCTGAAGATCTCCGTTTGGATTGTTTTTCTCTCACAACTTGCTCACTGCAGCCAAGGGAACTAACTGATGGCAGTTGCAACACTCAATTCAGTTACATAAACACATCTTCCTTGCCAGATTCCCCTGCGGTGTTCCCATTTCATGAAATAAGTCTCTAGCATTTAGTAATGTACTGTACCAGCAAGTTTCTTTTCATGTCACAAAAAATTAGGTCCTCTGCTCCTGGCAGCAGAGCAGCATCACACACATGGAAACCACTCCAGACCGGGTGGCTGTACCCACAAGAGAACAGAAAAGAAATACAATACTCAAGTAGCGACAGAACAAGAATTGGATGCCAGATTTCAGAAGGAGAAAGACAGCCTTCATCCAGAAATTGAGGCAGATTTATTCCTAAGTCTGTTGCAGTGCCAGCAAATGTGAGTGTATGTTATACCTTAAACCATACACAAGATACATGTGCTTCTGTATTGAGTGCATTTGCCAGTAATGATAAAAAACTCTCCAGCCAGACTATTCCTGTAGGTGTAAACGGAGTTACAGTTTTTAACATCACAGCTGGAACAAATACACTCTTGACTATGAAAACAGTATGTGGTAAAAGTGGAGAGACATAGAGTGACCTAATCCACTACACAGCAAATCAGCTGTAGAGAGGGGTGGCTCTCTGGACAAAGCTTCCCACCATACCTGCCCATCAGTGTGAAGCTGGGTGGTCATACTCTATTGACTTGCTGGAGCTTACCCTTACCATGGTTAGGTCACTGTTGAAGGCTATCTGGTAAATTATACAGGGACTAGTACCTGTTCGTCTGTGTAAAGTTCAGGTCTTTGGGCATGCTTGTATCAGGCAGTGGAGCATATCAACAGAGATCTCTCAACTATCTGAGCTACTGACCTGAGCTGGTAATTCATGTAAAGCCACACACAGCTTAAGGTACTCTTGACGTCCAGCGCTCGTACCAGCAAATGAATTGCCTAATTTTGCACGTCTCCTGTTCTGGGTCACGTGTACCAGATGTCTTTGGGTAAATGGTACACCTATGCTCTCTAAGGATTATTTGCAAATTCTACTTGCTGCCTGGACAAACATAAAAATACTAAGGGTTTGTTTGTTTTTTCATTTGTTTGTTTTTCCCCTGAGAAAGAAATATAGGAGAACGGAGAGAAACCAAACAAAACCTGAAACAGAGTTACTTATTAATGATTACTAATTATAGCACAATGAAAGAGACTTCTTTTTTTTTTTTTTGATCCTTTTACACAATTTACAGTCAACATCGAAGCAGTGGGGGGAGAAAAAAAAGTTTATTTCTTTCTAATTTAAGATTTCATTTTCCTCTGGGACCTCTGATCAAATCTAGAGTCTAAATGGTGGCATTGCTACATAAAACCGGAATCTGAACCACTCAAGTCTTCACCTCCATCCAGTTCAAGGACTTAGGGAGACTGGGTCAAACTTCCCAGCTAAAGTAATTTTCTAACTCCTCCTACAACTCATACAGATAAACTTAACACCTAACAGCACCATGTCTACTTCCCTGCCCAGCAAAGTGAGGTTCCTTCTTTGTGGAAAGAATTCTGACACTGCACAATGTGAGAAAGAGAAGATTAACCATTACATAAATGTGGATCAATTTTACTTTTACATCTTCCCATGGAATTTCTAGTGGCTGGCTCCATGTGTTGACATGTTTGTTGAATAATTCATGTGCCCTGCTCCTCTTTAGTTAAACACATTTTCAAAGTAAGTTAAACAGGAACAAACCACTCTTCTTCCAGCATAAGACTGTCCACAAATGGACACAATACAAATCTAAGTTAAAGATGTTGTGCTCAAAATAATGTGTAATTTCAGTTCAGATTAATTTTCCTGTGTAGACAAATCTTTATTGAAGGAGAATGACTGATATGGTGGATTAAGTCTGCAGTCCCGCAAACTGCTCTTCTTCAAATACCCGTATTCACAATTGTTATATGTATTCAGGTTATTTCACACTTTGTACATGTGAGAAAACATAACTTAGCTACAAGAAGAAGTCTAGATCTGTGGTAAAAGAGTTTTCACCTTTTACTTGCTCACTCTCACAAGTCTTACTGGGGTAGCCTGCCACTGCCCAAGGGGTAAATGCTGATTTGGGAAATCTACTACTTGGCTTCTCAATTCTATTGGTGTTAGCAAGCTGTACCCCAAGGTACAGAAGGTCACTACCTAAATTCTTCATAAATTCTCCATTTCTAAAGTAGAAGCAGCAGCAGGGTAAAAGTGCACCACTTTTTGTAATGCAATTTTATATAATATTAACAAGCTGTGAATAGCCAAAAGGTGGCTTTGTGCATGAGTTCAGACTTAAAATCAGAGAAAATGTCTTCCTGAATACCACATGCTGTTTTCCTGGAACATTGCATGTAAGTACCAATATTCCACAGAATAGTAAAGGTTAAGTATATACTAGTAGAGTCTCTGTGGATAGGAACCAGTGAAGCTTTTCTTTCAGCTTAGTGGCAAAGGATTTACAATACCATGGATGCTAGTGACATGAGATCCATTTGCACCAACTGCTTTTCACCATAAAATGTTCTGTAAATCAATGTGTTACTGTCTGTTTAGAGAAGTGTGTGACACTCTCAACTTCTACTTTCAGTACTTGAGCAGAAAATAATCACAGATCAGGTGGCATATGGGTATTTTGTATTTCAGAACTAGCAAAGAAATCTGGTGACATGGTCATTGCTATGGTAACTATACTTTTGTAGTGAACGCTGAAGTAAATAGGTACATAAAACATGCATAAGTTGTCACTATGTAAGTTACTGCTGCCCTGGAGCTGCAATAATTTGCTTCCTTTAAAATCGTTAAATCTAGCCATAAATACTTGGTATCTTGCAATGTCCTATTATTTCATAAGATGATATGGCTCCTCTTACATAATATAGTGCAAACACGAGTAGATTGATTTATCAAGAAAGGAACTTTTTGAAGAAGTAATTTACTGGCGTGTAAGTAGCAAACTATAAATGGGCTTCTGGCCTGCATGAAGAAAACCACTCCCAGGTCCTGATGCACTGAGGCAAGGCGGAGCCACTGTTTAAAGTTTGAAAAGCTAAGTAAATTTCTCCATCTCTGGGAAACAGTCATTTGCAGGTAGAAAGCTCCATGTGATCTCTCTTCCCCTATTTGTCTCCTCCTGTCCTCAAAAAATCCACCAATGGCTGAGATGTGGAGTTAGAAAAGAACAGACTGGACCCTGCCTCCTTTAGCAAACAGCAGTAACGTGCAGAAAGAGGTTTTAGTCTCCTTTCATGCTCTGCTCTTCATCATAAAAGAACATTTGTCTTAAGAAGGTCCTCTTTTTGTCCCAGCTGAGTAACATAATACAAATGTTAAGTCTTTCATACATAAACTTGTTTTGGAACAGTTAAGTGTAAGCTTAACATGTAGCTTAACATAAGCTTCGCACACATAGTGATGATGAACTGATACTCAGAGAAGGAAATCACAGTTGTCTTCCAATTTAGACAAGGACCGTAATCCTGCTGAGCAGATAACTTGAAGAGACCGGTCTACCCATGGCACAAAATGAAGGAAGGCACTGATAGGTCAAGTGGATCCCTTAGGATTGTCTCCTTGGCTTCAATTACATGTATGGCTTGGAAGTCTTACATTTCTGAAAGAAGGGGGGTAGTGTTTTGTGACAGCTGCATTATATCATCATATCAAATGGATTAGGACAGCGTGAAGACTGGAAGGCCTACACAGTTATCACTGATGAGAGAGGTACAGATGAATAAGTCTTTCATAGAACATACACTAATGTACATCCAGTGACTGGATGAATTTCAACAGATAACTTTTTAAATTAGAGAATACAGCTGATGCAAGGAAAAAAAAAGTTATATTTTATATGTGAGGAGAAAGCATCCACCTTATTGTATCATTGATGTTCTGGTCATGTCTCTAATGCCAATATTAAGTTCCGTTTTTTACTTAAAGCAGAGATTTGACCTCTGTCTACTATGAGAAATACTGTATCAAGACCTTGCATGTTCTGAATGTACTTTCTGAGAGAGTACAAGAACTTTATTAATGACCACATAGGCAGCTAGGTCCTTCGACAGACATACCAACATTGGCTGTATCCCAAAGGATTTAACAAATATGTCATAAGTAATCATTATTTGAAATGTGATATTCAAGCTATATTTAAAGATGGAAATTTAAACAATCTATTGATGATTGTTCATTTAATTATATCTAGAGGGAGTACAGCAGCGTAGGTAGCTCTAATATGGGATTACTGAAATGCTAGTTACCTGTCAGTCCTTGTCTACTGATTTTATAGATTTTAACAATTTATCAATGGGGAAGAAGCCCAAGGACTGTGTTTCAGTTTCTTGCTTTTAGACTGACTGCCTCAGATTACACCCCTGTTTAAAAATCCACAGCTCCTTGGGCTTTTTCTTTAAAATGTCCCCCATATCTCTGCTGCCTTACCTCCACTGCACAGAGGGAACTCAAGACAGAAGCTACAAGTCTGAAAAGGGTGAGAACAGGGAGCAAGATCTCCATCTTCTGCTGGCATTAAATTCCTAGATCAGCTCAGGCTGTAATGTGCAATTTCACATTAATATAACTCCGAAAATCACCACCTTAAGGGTCTGATTCATCAGTAATGCTCTCGTTTCATTATGCTGCTCTGCTGATAGAAAAGACATACAAGTATGAGTTGGTGCACTGTGGCTGTTTTTCTTATGCTGTTGTATTTGTTTCCTAAAAGTCAGTATCAATACAAAATGATTTAAGGTTGATACTACTTGAAAGAGACAGAATTTTTACATGGCTGTATAAATCTTGGTTTTCTTGTTTGGACTCCATGTATGAAGCTTTTAAAAAGCCATAATCATCATCATCAGCCAGGACTAAAATTTACATCAGGTCAATATAAAGTTAAAATCTGGGTATGAACCAACAACTTCATTATTAAGAACTGTTAGTATACTGTAAGAATTTTGAAATCCATAAGCATAAATATAAACTCAGGAAACTCAGGGTTAAGCTAATATTAAAAAAATCCAATCACATTAAGACAAAAGACAAGCAAGTTACTCATACATTAAGTCCTATCTGTCATGATACTATGAAAAAAACCCCATACGTGAAAAAAGCCCAATATCCTGAAAACATAATTCCCAGCTAGTCCAGTACCACAAACACTAAAATATATAAGTCATAACCATGGTTATTACATAGTCTTATTACAGGGTACCCTATCATTACCATTTTCAACACTAGGACTGAGAAGACACCTCTCTGTGACACAGCTCTTTCATGGCTCTTCTGTGCTGACAGAGAACCAAGTCAGGAGAAAGCAATGCACTTCTCACAAATCCTGCAACACACAATCCCTGCAGCAACATTAGAGACTAATGTGACAACACAGGAAAGCCCAGTCTCCTTTCCCGTTGCTCTCCTGGCGTAAGACTTAGGCATAATACAGTTAATAATGAGTACGCACTCTTAGCCCGCAATCTTTCACTCTGTTCTGCTAGAATTCAACAGTTGTTTTAAAACATGAGGACTACTATTAAAAGTTGCTGGAAGTATTCATGCAGAAAACTGAAAAGATTGACAGTGATTTTTTTTTTTAAAACTTATATAGCAAAGACTAATTTGTATTTTACGCTGTTTCAGCAGTCTTTGACTGTTTTCTTCAAAATCACTGGCTCAGTGGCACCATATGGAGCATGTTGAACTTAAGATACCAAGAATGTGTCCAAGATATATCTCACTCCAGTGTGTTAAAACATTCCACCCTGCAGCTGTCATTATAGGAACATAATTCATACCCTAAAGTTTAAAGAAAAACAGTGTAGCTTACTATGCTTACAAAAATACAAGATTTTTCTGGTTCCAAGTAACACTCAGTAAATGGAGAACAGTTAATCTTAAATACTCCTTTCTTAAATACTTAAAATTTTAACTGATCATGAACTGCTTTAATTCTGCATGATATTTAAAACTGAAAACAAACACAGACAAAAACATGCAAAAGAATTAAAAAAAAAATCTATAGTGAAGGGCTTGTATTTAGAGTTAGCATAGCTCATCATTAGTTTTTTCCATTGATTGTATTTCTTTTAAAAATGGATTTATGAGATTACAGGGAAAAACCTTAGCTACATTTTTGGTAATCGCACTGAGCAAGCGTATGACCATTATTATGACATTTCACCTCTCTCTGGTCATTACTTCTCCAGTCTTTTGTTTGTTACCTGTGTTTAAGTTTCTCAGGATAGCACATGCCTCTTACTATGTTTGGTACAGTGTATAGTACTCTGAACACCTTCTATAAAGTTAACTGCTGTAATAATAAGGGTAGGAGACAGGCAAGAAAAAAGAATGAATGATGGTTTCTTAGAAAAGCTGTCTTGGGATGGACACCATTTCTCACATGGTCAATTAGCAAGCTGGTAATGCAAGTTTTCTTAGGAAAGGATACACAAAATCATTGTAACATGTGACCCATCATATATTCTGTATATGACATGTTTCAGAGGAAAACTACTTTAGATAATTTAAAAATTGTATTGATACAATTTTTCATATGCCCTTGTCTGTGAAGTCAGGAAGTTGTATGAGGCTCAGGGGAAAATGTTTTAGAAACCTTCTAAGGTTATTCCATAATAGCTTATTGATAGATGGTAAACTTGTATGTAAGGCTTAATATCCTCGAGGCCTTCAAGGGTAGACAGTGTCATCCTGGCAAGTTGGGTATCTCTCCTCTCCAGTATTGTCAATATTCCATTTACAGCCATCCATGGACCAAAGATATTGATGCAGGCCTGAGCACGGCATGCCTTATGGCTCTAGCCGGTACAATATTAGGGAGGCATTTCATATTTGCAGTGATATTACTGAAAGCAGGAACATGGAAAGGGTTTCCTAGGGATGGCTTATTAGGGCTAGCTGGGGTATTTCAGAGCACAGAAGCTGGCTTTTTTGAGAGAGAACAGTAACTATGCTCAGTAATAAGTACTACTGAAAACCTTGTTATACTTCCCACATAGCTGAGACAGGCAACATAAGATCCACAGAAGTGTTTGTAACATGTGGAATTGAAATAGGAAAACATTGCACAGTTATACCAAATTTGCACCCCAGGCTGTTGCTGGGTATGATTTGTTTGTATCCAGAAAAATGGAATTCAAGAAATATACAAAAAAAAAAAAGTAGTTAAGCAAACGTTATTAAAAGGTGAACATCTAACCTGTTATGATCTTGATTTAAATTAGTAGCATGATTTGGACTGGTCAATATGACAAAATTAGTTATATTTCAAACAGTTTGCAGGATGGGTTAGATATATTTCAAAAATACTTTTGGGAATTTTATCTACATGAAGTATAATTTTTCTTACTCATTTTGCTCAACAAAGATTTATTGCAAGAGATGATACAAACAGATGAACAAAACAGTAGCACTGAAAACAGTTGTTCAGTTTAATAAAAAAATTTCATTAGAAAACTTTCCACATGTTGCATGAATTGTAAAACGAGAGTTCTACTTACCTGGCTAATCTTTTCTTGAAAGAAATATCTGTTCAAGAACCACAGGATTGACCATAATGGATCAGATCATCAACCTATCTAGTCCAGAATCCTGTCTTTGGAAAACTGTTGCAAAGAAAACTGAAGGAAACTGAAAGTTTACAGAATAGTTCAGTTTCCTTTAAATTCTCATTACAGAGTTGGGGTTTACCCTGAAAAATTAATGTTAAAGGATATTATTAACTGTGGGTAGCCACATTGTCTAATTATCCAATTCTCCCCATCCACCTAACACTCAAAATCAGTACTGTATCATGGAATGCATAGATTTTGAAACAGAATAATTAAGGGGTTTGCTTTGTGTTTCATTACATGAAATACTATTCTAAAAACTGTTATCTTGAACAACATCCACAAAAATGAATGTCTGCATAATTTACTCCTGAATTAGGCATCTTCCTGATGTGGTAACATTCCTTGTTAACCTATTACATATTCTTATCTGTCTCTAGATATATCCAAATGCCCTCCAAAGTAACCAACTTCTGTTAATTTATGTTGCAGTATTCTATATAGTGCACTTTTAAGTTCCAAATAACAAGAAAGAGAAACTTTTATTTAAGAATAATAGAGATTAGGGATGATTGAAAAGAAATAATTGACATTTAACTTCCAAAAAAAACCCCAACCCTCCAGTGGAAGAGGTGCAAAATGAATAGGTTTACTTTGAATAAAGTCTGTTACAAAGAAAAGGCTTTCCCCCCTTCACCCTTCCCAAATACTTAATACCTGTATCATAAATGAAAGAAAACTTTGGGATGACTTGTGTTGTCACTTCCATGCCAGCTTAAAAATTATCCCAAAACTACAGCTGAAGATTATGGCAACACCCTAAACACTTTGATCTCTATTTTAACTTGCTCTATCTGAAATATCTACGTACATGCACCACCCATCCTCAGACACAAATTCTTGTTCGAAATACGAAAGAAACTCATCTGCAAGTAGAGTTAATATGGACTCCTGAAACTCACAGTTTCCATTGTATACTCTAAATAATGGGTTCACCTCCCACCACTGCTACCCTTTAGAATACTTGTGTGCCCACCCACCTCTCAGATAATGCATGTTCAGAGGTGGGCTACAATTGGCATAAGGCTATGTACTACTTCAGTTCTTTTTACCAGTTTGGATTCTGGAAGAAATGAATTTGGTTCCAGATGATAAATGTTCTTTTTTGAGCAGTTAGATTTAGTAGTTTGACTCATTATCGTAATTCGCATATACCAGGATGCAGCTCCATCCAAATCTGGCATTTACTTTGATGTTCAAATCAAATGCATAGTGTTTGGCAACTATATGTGCAGAATTTAAATTGATGGATCCATTTATCTGAAACTGGTATGTGTCAAGACCACTCACAGATGTATCTACTGGTTTAGTAGAAATTCCAACAGGAAGAAAAAGACGTTAGTGATAGCTGCTCCAAAATGACATATATATTAAATTTTGTGTGTGTTAACAGCATCTGACTGCTACCCACGTTTCAAAAAGAGTTAAGAAAAAACTTCAGGTGAACTGATGCTGCAAGATACCTGCAATTCCATGGAATTCCAAGTATTTTTCAGTTGCTGGAAGGTCCTCCTTTCAGAGTAATCAGAACTGACCAAACAAAACAATTTATGGCTTAATTTCTCATTAAATTTCCAGTTCTTTTAAAAAAGAAGGAATGTTGCACAACCTGGAAAGGTCAACAGTCTGACTAGAGAAAAGTGCCCTGGTGTTTCAGGGGAATTCCAGAGCAGAAGCACACTTTGTTAAAAGAGATCCTGAAGAGGATCTAATTCTATGAGATCTCTTACCTGCCAGGAACCAAAGATGCTGCTAATAGCTTGGCCTCTCAGAGCTACAAAAATAGTTTCCTTCAGAAGGACAGCCACGGAGAATGAGGAATAAGCCTGCTGTTGAGTGGCACCTGCTGACTGGCTTAGACTCAAAGGACAATATCAAGATGAAGAAGCAGAATTTCTCAATAAAACAGCTAGTTTCTCCTGAATCAGGATCCAGACTTCAGCATCAGAAATATATAAAATAAACCTCTTAACTCCAAAAATATCTGGGACATCCCCAAACAGCCTATTCAACTAGAAGGGCTGTACCTTGATAACAGCAGGATAGCCTGAAAAGTGCCACTAAGGACAGATTAGTTGGGGATCCTAAAGGTCTTCCATTTTCCCATTGCTTTCAAGCGAGTTTCTCAAATGCTTATTTGCTTATTGACAAGGACAGCCTGTGGCCTCACGGAGCAGGGAGAACCAGCTAGCTCTGAGCTCTAGGACTCAGGCCACAAGCAGATGCTGGTGGCCACTTCCTTTGTAAGGGTGGTGAGGCAGTACTTAGCTGTGGCTGGGAAGAAAAGACTTTCTGCTTGTGAAACTGCTGCCTCTGAATGAAGTAACTTGAGGATGAAGAACACAGTTGTCTGTGAATTTCAAATTCATAGTAGGGGGTCCCCCTCTACACAGTTAGAAACATAACCATGAAACAGATTTACATATTTCACAGTATCTACCATCACAGCCATTAGAGTGCTACAATTCTTTCCTTTAGAAGAAAGCTCCTTCACCTGGAAGCTACTTTAGCGTGGAAAGCAGACAGACTCATATATGCAAGTTTCCCCAGTGTGACTGCATATGTTACTGGTTTTGACATGGAATATGAGGTGTCAAGTAGGATCTGAGGACTTAATGAGCAACATTTTGACATTGTTACTATCACATGTGTGTTGGACATTGCTTCCCTGGGAAGTCAATATTTAAACAAATGGTATTGTAAGTCAGAACACAACTACTAAACTTCAAAATACAGCTTAAGGAGACACTTCCACGTGGCTGCAAAATTATTTCATGTGGCTGCTGTAAATGGGGTGGGTTACACTTATAAACAAAGTAAAGCTTTAGAGTTCAATTAAGACCTTTGGGAAGACCATGGATGCTTTTATGTATATTTCAGGTATTTTAGGTACACAGCAACAGTATTCTTTTCAACCTCTTTTCTACAATCCTTTCCTAACTTTTGACAACCCTTTGAAAAATTATTTAGAAATCAGTAAAATATTTTGGCAACCCTGACATATTTATGACCCACTGCATATGCTTCATAATACAGTGCACATTTAGCATTCCTTTTAATGCCATTTAATTATGTTTTATTTGTATAATTAGTAAATTTAATCAATAACAATGTCCAATAATATAATGTCTTAACTCTAAATTTTAATTAAAAATTAATCTATAGCTCTTAATCAGTAACAGTTTAGCAGAAATCAGTTCTAAATGTCTTCAACATATATCTAAATATCTTCATTCTTTCTCAATGAAGGAAAAATCCTTTTGTGTTGTTTACTTACACATAGCACTTTTCAGTACTCTTAGGGAAACATTTGTGGGTTACATTGATTCCTATAAGATCTACATACTGTAGAAAACCTAGTGACAGAAGATTGTATAACTAGTTGGAAAGAAGAGACTTCCAATGCCTAGTTTTGCTGCTCTTAGTTGAAGAAAGTCAGAAAAATGAAACTACTTAATAGATTTGTAATCAGATGTGAAACTCTCTTGATGGAATAAAAATCTATTTGAGTTATCTAAGTAGGGTGAAACAAGGTGTTGATATAGAAAGATAACACAAGAAAAGAAACAAAATTGAAACTACAGTTTTGAAAACAATAGTGCTATGCAATAGCACAGAAAAATATGTTAACATAATAAAGATAATGCTAATTCTATTCCAAACCCCCCAAACCATGTTGTCAAGATTCTCCTTATAAAAGTTTTAAAAACAAAAATCAAAAGCTGCTCCAATGCAATTCCAACTTACTTTTGTACAAGTTTGCAATTTGTACGTATATTTCCTAAGCTGCTTCAGTATTAAAATAATTACTAAAACATTTGCACTCAAAGACTGAAAAACACCTCTACTTTTAGTCTCTGCATCTATTGTATTATATTGCATATTTTCTTGAAAAAAAACCCAGAGCAGATTACTTTAGAGCAGCCTCCAGACCTTTCTACAAAATATAATCACAGGATTTTGAATACCATCAAGGACTGGCTCCTTGACTATCCTTTCCTTCTCTTTCAAGTACCCTGTGTTCAGACTCAAATTTATAAACACAGGAAGCATCAATACATACTCCTTAGGCAAATACAAGCTCTTGCATATGAAAACCTCTGTCCAGGAACTTTACAGCTAATACCTGAATGTATCCATGCATAATATTCAACTAAATATAAAACTAAGTTGAGTGGCTGAGTATATAACGTAAGTCAGGATTAAAAAAGATATTGCTGTAAATGCAACACAAAAGAAATGAAATCTTTAAGTCAGGCAATGTCTCCAACTGTGTTTATTTTCTCTATTACTTGTGAGACCCTAACAATATAGACTGGTTAGATCAGATGAAACAGAGAGATTATCAGGCCTTCTCTTTCAAAGTCCTCTGTACCAACAAGTATTACCCTCTCATCAAGTCAGATCTAGTGATCGTGTTGCCTGGGAAAGCTGGACCAGCTCAATGATTCAACAGTAATCTAGCCCACAGAACTCACTCTTGCTATGGCCATAAAATTGCTAAATCCGACTAAAGAGGGGGAGATGAGACTATGTGATAAGAGCAGGTGAGAGAGGTCTGCATTAGCTCACATTTAGATATTATCCATGAGGATAATGTGGCACTGTAGCCTTACAGTTCAGTGTAAGGACTGTAACTGGGAAAGCATCCCCAGTATATGTTGCCATAAAAGGCTTTAGCATGACTGAACAATGCTCTAAATCAGAAGCTGTTACATCTGCCCCAAATAGGGATTGAAACATGTAGTCATTGAATAGACCTTAGCTGGATTGGAAAAAAAAAAACAAACTTTACTGAAATCTATGTATTTTACCTGCATTATTACTGCAAATACCTATGAAATTGAATTGTTCTGGAATTACAGCAATGTAAAGAAGTTTTTTGTAGAACATTACTGCCTTTATTCTTCTAGTTCTTGCCAACTGTATAGCTAAATTTTCTTCATATTTATTCATATTATTTTATTCATATTATTCTTATTTTCACAGCTCTTGAATTATGCACTTGTATTATATGTTACACACTTTTGTCCTAATACTCTGATTATTGAAAATGCATATGCAGTTCACCTTTAAAAAGCTTTCAGAGACATATATTAATAATACACACAAAACCAAATGCCAAATTCTGCAGGTCTTCTCCTCCAGACAGGTGAGTTTTGTCCTAAATGTATCCAGCAGCTGACAACATTTCAGGACACTAACTGAAGAAGAAAGTTAGAACTTGATTTTGCTTGTTTCTGGCTCTGCTCTTGCTGTATGACCTTGGGCAAATAACCTCTCAATTGTCTACCTGTAAAACAGAGACAAGACTATACACCCACCTTACTGGTTTATTCTAAGCTTTAATGTTTATGAAGTGTTATGAGACACTCTGGGAAGTGCTACAAAGTGAAAAGGGTTATCAATCATCATCAGTAAAACACAAGCTGCTGAAATGCAGTGAAATCTGCCTTCCCTTCTCACAGGACATGTTCTGTCTTGTGCTGCACTTGCTCCAGTATTCACAATCTTAAAAGTATCTCAACACTGCATAGCATAAGGAAAGATAAATACCCCTAAGCATTCTGAGACACTACCAGAAAATATTTTTATTTTAAAGAAGTGAAGCCTGTTGGAAAGTATAAGCCTCTCTTCTAAATACCTGCTTGTTTTCCCTAACAGGAAAAAACTAAGCCATTTTTGAGATAGGATTCCTAAGTTGCTTAAATAGCTAGATATTAGCTGAAAGCAGCACTAAATACAAATTTAAATACTTGGCTCTCAATATTCCTTTAATTCATAATGTACTAGGTAAACTATACTAAAATAATTACTTGCTTATTACTCATGAATTTCAGTGCAGAAGCTGAGACAATGTAGATAAATAAGATGATTAATTGAGACAGAATGAATCACAACAAAATATGTTGTTGTGTAAGGTATGATTAACTCCACAGTGATTCATATCATTTCAGATAACAGGGCTTTTATCAAAGACGGCTGCAAGGTTGAGAAATGATTTAAAAGCATTTTATCTTAGAGAGCCACTGCAGTTCACAAGGGAGGGGAAATAAAAAAAGGAGAAGGAGAGAGAGAGAAGCAGATTCGATGTCTGCAGCTGAAATAGCCTTGGGCTGTTTCAGCATCCTTCCCACAGCACATCTTTACAACATGCCACTGACATTATCAACCTCCCTTGTGCAAGACAACCTCTCATTTTTCAGTTGGTCACAATTTATTAGATAGTCCAATACTGAGAAAGTTAATTCTGTGAATTAAGCAGCAATATTACAATGCCATAGCTTTCCTGTAATTGAAAACACAACACCTGCACCATGAAATAAGCATCAAAATTTTACAAAGACATCAAAGAAAAATACTTATTTTTCTTCCATTCAGAACTACAATTTTTAATTCCCAGGCTCCCTCTAAAGACTTTTGCAGAAATCTTAACTGTAGGGTTTATAAAAAGAAATTGCTGTTTACTGCAATTTAAAAAAAGCAAACAGCAGCAGCAGCTGACCTTAAAAACCTCTACCTGTTAAAAAAAGAAGAAAAGATGAGATGTCTCTTACAAAATTTTTCCCATGTGTATTTAATAAACTGGGTCAGAATATCTGACTATGATTTTTAACTTCACCGCAGACTCCCTGTAGGGGACTGGTGCAAACCTCAGTCTCTCACTCAGCCTACGAAATGAAGATAATTACCCTCACCTGTGGGGCAAGTTTCTGAGAACTTCTGAAAGCATAACAAAAACGGAAATCCTGGCATATGAATTGGAATGCAAAACACTGACACCCAGTTTAATTTCATTTAGGATGATTAATGTTCCTGAAAACTTAATTCAAAATGAATAAAGATGTAGAACACAAAGGTAAAGGTTGAACTCAAAAGGAAGAGAGCTAGCAAACAACCACTTACTGAAAATAACCCCTCAATATGGACTGCTCTGGTAAGCTAAAAAGAAGGAACCAAAGTCTCTTAAGGGCTCTTTACATAACATACATGCAAGTTAGCTCTACAGTAAAATAAGCCTCTTCAAGATACTCAGTTTCAAATGCAATTTAGCATTTGCCTTATACTAATCATTACGAACATTCAAAAATAATTTTAAATGCTTACTTGAAAATACTTTAAACAGAAACATCAATTTAGTGATATTTACGGCATGACCAGCCATTCTTTGCAATGTTCTTTACTTCTTGATCCATCTGATACAGAAGAACAGACTGAAATGTTTGTCTCCCTTTCATTATTTACTGAAAGTCAAACTGTATTTCTCTTCCTCCACACACCAAATTACATCTGCCACCTGTCTCTTACCTCCTAATCCTTTCCTCAGAATCAGACAATTCAGCAGTGTGAAACAACATTCAGGCAGTGTGGAAAACTATCTGCTAGGTCTATAAAACTAGCAACAGTAGCAACTACACTAGCGTAAATTCAGATCAATTCAGTTATGCCATTACAAATGCACACCAGTTTAAAAAGAATCACCATGAGAGGCTTATTTATGTTACAAAAGTGATTACGTCTCATTCAAGATTCTTGTGAGCTGTGGGCAGGCTCCTAATCCTGCAGTTATCAGTCTGGTCCCAGGTGATACACCAGCAGAGGAAATTCGCAGATGGGACTGAAGGTTGTACACAATGTTGTATCTTAATGTAATATATCAAAGTATGTGGAGTGAAAGTTGTTTACAAACATGCTTTATAGGTTACAGAAAGGGAATGGCCTAATTTGTTTGGATGGTGTAAATCCTAGTGTGCTGAACACGGTTTAATACCTGAAAACTTAACAGCGCGTCCATTTACTCCCCTGGTTAAAATAAGCACAAAACTACAGGTTGACTGCAAGCTCAAAACAAGAAGCATGTTAACCACTGTTATCAGTTTTAAATTAACTGGTTTTCCTTGTTATTTAAGAGAATGTTGCATGTCATGAAGGAAACTTGCCTTTATAAAGGCTAATAAAGTTTCTTAAAGGCTGTGTCAAAACCACATATATTTGTAGGGATGTTTATGTTAGCGTTTCAAACCTCACTTGAAAATATTTTAAATTAAAGTGGCACAATGTACCGTTTCAGTATAATTTTAAGAGTAAATGATTACAAGACCTGTTTAATACTATACTGCATACAAAGGCACCCCTCTTTTTAAAGCTCAGGATTTGTAACTCCAGAGCCACCACTAAAGCTATTGCCATTGCTTTTTAAAACATAGAAGTGTTGCGCACAACCTTCTTTCTTTTCAGCACATTTGCTGTCACACCAGCATCAGTTTCCCAATGAGTTTGCAGAAGCATCTGTCTGCAGAACTTGAGCTTACAATCCTGTAATTAACTTGTTCAGAGACTGCGTGTTTAAAACTAACAGCTCTTTACACTGGAGAGGAAGATCTGATTTCCAAGAATAATTGTTATCTTCCTTTTCTTTATTATATTTGTGCTTTAGAAAAATCCATGATTTCTCCTCTACATAACCTCCTCCACTTTTACTGATTGCTGTACACTGCATACTGCAAGTTACACTGCTTGGTTATGGGTTTTGTTGTAAAGCAATAGATGAGGAGCTCAGCATATCTGTATACTCTAAGGTGTCTAAATTCTAAGATTTCTCAGCAATGTCCTGCCTGCACAGACGAAGAGAATCCAGAAGATCTTTACCACATCAATATCATAAGAAATATTCCTCTGAGTCATGAACGACTGCCACATGCAGGGATGAATAATGTGAAGGCTTTGTAGTGTCCCTTGAATTCTGAAGACCTCCCCCAGAAAGGAAACTGCTATCCAGCTGCACATCCCAAAATACTCAGACTACTCCCCCTAGAAGTAGTTCCTACCCTGACAAGATGCCATTTGAACTCAAATCTCTTGGAAAGACTGGGAATTGAGTTCAGATTCCTGTGCCCATTATTTACTCCGACAGATCAAGCATATCAGAGACCTCAAGCTTTAGCCCTAACTGGATAAGCAGAAAGAGGTCTGGGAAACAAATATATGCAAATTTAGGCTCCTGTAGTTGCCTTGTGTAAGTGCTGTGTAGGAAACATTACACAACTCTTTATGGCCATGTTATTTTAAAAGCTTTCATTCCTTTGACCATTCTCTTACTGAAAGTTACTTTGAGTTGTAAAATATGTATTCTAAGGTGAGCTTTTACAGATGAATTAAGCAGCAACTTGTGACAAAGCAGTTATCATCAGGAGATAATTGACCTTATTTGAGAGTTAAGCATCCTGAGGCAAAGTAGAGTGTGCTTAATCCTGGCAGGTTAATTATCCAGTGATTATGGTACCTTGGAAGGTATTATTGCTAAGAACCATTTGCAAAATGACACTATTAAGAAAAAACTTAATTTAATAAAAATTAAAAGCAATGACAATAATCAAGTTCTTCAGTCATGTATCGCTAGATAATGACTGCAGAATGGCCCTAATTGGTTAGCAGCAATGAACACATAATTATTCCTATTCTGAATGTTCTGTACTAAATTCATTAAATGAAGTACAGTTAGTAAGTATCAAAAATCCAAGAGAAGATGTTTGACTAGTTATAAAAGGCATTTAAACAAATGATCAAAACACCAGTGGTCACTGAGATAATGCTGAAACTCATACATGTACTGAGTTGTTATCACAGAGTTCAGTGTCTCCACTGCAGTTAAGGGTATGCTGGCATTTACATTCCCAACTAGAACATTTATTCTGAGAGGCTTATAACTTGCCCATTTTAATTACCATCTGGCTGAAACTTGAAATAACCAATCTTCATTCAGATGTAAATTTTTAAGTAGAAGATGTAATTTAAAATCACTTTGCCAATTGTTTTTAGTTTAGGAATGGCTGCAATTTGGAATTTTGCTGTTTTTCTATTACTCAAAATAGATGGATGTTTTTCTATTACTCAAAAAAACAAAGAGCTCAATGCTTCACAATAAATTTGTATTGGTCTATAATGTGATGATAAATGTAGGGAAGAATAAAGATTGTGTCTAAGAGTATTGTTCATGCTAATAAAGTAACAACCACCCCACTTAGTATGCCTTGCTTATATGTTAACTTATGCATTTTCGGTATTTAACTAAACTAGCAAAACTGATGGAAAACGCAGCAAAAGTTAAAAGGCAATCACAGTAAATCAGCAAAAATTTGGCACTGGCTAGCTGAAGTGGTTCACTGCCCATCGAAGAATACATACACACAAAAAATTCCATAATGGACTAATAGATGAAATGAATACAGGAAGAAAATAAACCCCAAAACCCAATCCCCCCCTAAAAAAAAAACAAACCAAAACAAAACACCTCAGACTCAAAGGAGGAAGCTACTAGAAGGCAGAACATGTCAGAATAAGATCTTCTTGAGTTTTGCAACTACTCTATCGCAAACCACATGCAGAGAGCAGAAATACTGACAATCACAAGCTACAGCAGCTACTAAACCCAAGAAATACACCATGCCAATGCTGGGGTTTAAAGTCACACAGAAAGACAAGAGAATAAACCACTGCAAATAAACCATTGCAAAGAGCATTTCAAGAACTCAAAAGCAGCAATGGCCAGCTTATCTAGCAGAAAGTAGAGACTAAAAAATGACCAGGGTTTTAACTGATTAGTATAAGGAACAAAGCATAGGAGGCTGGTACTCCGAAGTATATATATCAAACTGCCATGTTTCAGGATGATCACTTAAGTTTAAATAGTACTGTTTACCCAGAAAGACACCAAAAAGCTTCAGAAATTATACACAGAAAATGCAGGGAGTCTTTCAACTTCAATACATGCAACAGTCCTATACAATATTTTATGCCAGCAGGTGAATAATAGCACAGCAAACTGAAATGACAGGGGAAGTTAAGGTAGTCTCAATATCATTTCTAAAATTGGAATGTCATCAGTATAACAGACTATTACTTATAAAACGTGCACATATACAAAAAGTAACAACCTCTGGTTTATCTTCTAAAAACAGCACTTAATGAACCACTATAATCCAAATCTGCCTGATAGGTCAGAGGAGCAATATTTATATAGAAGACGAGGAAGGTTTAATCCCAGAAGTTTCTGTGAAGTCCTTGCACCCGAACACTGACTAGACCTGGTATTACTTTAGCTTGTGAAACCTGACAAGACCAGGCTGGTTGGGACTTTGAGCAACCTGGTCTAGTGGAAGGTGTCCCTGCCCATGGCAGGGGGATTGGAACTAGATGATCTTTAAGGTCCCTTCCAACACAAACCATTCTAAGATTATATTTTTGTTGAGATTATACCGCTATTAAATCAAAATATTCAGTAGCATCTTTGCAAGGATGGATTGTGAAAGACAGAATAAAAGTAATAGTTGGCAACAAAATGTCTGAAAAATACTTCTGTATCATTGACTACAGTTAAAAAGGTCTTCCTTATCCTACTGCATCTAAAAAGTCGCCATTTTCTTCATTTTAAAAAGTCCTAGATTTCTAACAACGTTAGCCGTCACTGTGGATATGTGGACTATACCATGAAAACTGACTTGTGTTGGTGAAACTCCCTGTGTGACCATCAGGAATAACTACTGACAGGAATAACTCACTCTTCCATAATTTTCCTGTACTACTGTAGTTATTTTGAGAGACAAGCCCACACTTCATTAGGATGTGTCATACTTTCCAAGGCTTTTTTTTTTTTAACTTTTTTTCTGCTAACCACACAAATAAATATTTAAGAGCACTGAAATGAAAAAAAAAAATCAAAAAGTGATAACACTACAGTGAGTGAAATCTGACTTCATTTGGTCTACTACCATGGACTTCCAGGCAGAATTTCATATAATCTGTTTGCTACCTGTTGCATCGCAAAGGTAAGCCTTCGTTAGATGGACTGCCAGTACATCTACCATAAAATCAATGAGAACCTTCTAAAACTATCAACCATTTCTTAGTTTTCTCCTCCCACTTCACCCCAAAGAGTCTTCTTCCTCACAGAAAATACTATTAAAAGCATAGTATAGGTATGGAAATAAGTTACAGAGCCTCAGCAGCTCTGCAGTAGGCCTTCATATGTTTTCTTCCAGCCGAGTTAACTTTGGGGTGACTGTATCATGCACATGGACAGTTACTACAAAGCAGCCAATGTGCTGGATATTTCCTCTTCTAACCTAGAGTAACTTGCTCATGTGTCTCATGAATGAGGAAGTTGCAAGCCCCTAACAGGTCAAGTGACATCTTTGGCTTCTACTGAAATACCACAGTCCTATGACCATGGATTTAATTTTCTAGTGACACTTGAAATGGTCAGTCTCTCTCTCTCTCTCTAAATAACAGAGAACCACGAAGCAGGCTCCTAGACACAAACAGCTAGATACAAGAGAGAAATGCTTCAATTACTTTTGTAAGACTCACCGTTTCATTTCCAAAAAGGACATCAACATAAGGCATGACTTTCATCATAGGCTCCTTGTAGAACTGGCTAATAAATGGTGCAGAAAGATTCAAGCTGAAGATCTTGTTGTTTGCAGAAGCCTGAGCAGCCACTTTTAATACTGCCTCTGGTGACACCGTCAGGAAGAATCCCTGCAAGCATCCAAACAAATCAATGTATGTTACTAATTTCATATTAGGAACCATGTGAAGTATGCTGCTTCTAGAAGGTCTCCCCTGACCCACCTTTGTCATACCTATACCCTGATAAAAACTTCTGGAAATACTTCCTTTCCATTAAGGTATTATGGAGGCAACAAAGAACCTGGGTAGAATCAGAGCCTTCCGAAATGAAACATTACTCCCTACCTCTGCATTCCATGTAGTACACCTTCTCATGGCAGCTAAGACTAATGCTTGTATTTTAAAAAGTGATATATTATAATGCTAAATGCCCCTTTTTAGTAATAGAGTCAATCAGACTGTGCTGCTTAATTCCGAAGTCCAGTATGATGGCTTTATACACAGTTAGGAAATTAACAAAATCCCTTGCCTGAAAAATTATTACCTTGTTTATAATAAATATTTTGAGTACGCTGTCATTGTTTTGCAGGAAAACCCTAGGTTTTCCAAGTTTCTGCACAGGTATTTTATCATCCACCTCCCTCCCCCAAAGTATTATTCTTTATTCTGAATATGAACATTCAAGTATCAATTGTGAAACAAAATAAACAGAACTTAACCAGAAATAATTATTTGTCTACTAAATTGTGAATGCCAATTTCAACCCTGTATAAAGAACACTCGAAGGCTGCCATTTTGAAGTTAGCATTGCAGATGGTTACTTTAACAGCACATGTTCCAGGAGTTATGTAAAGATCCCCCACAGTTTCATTAATCCACTAATTAGACAAATGCTTAGTCTTTACCCTAAACAAATTTTGTATGTTTCATTTTTATAATCCCAAAACAATTATACTAACTGTTCTCAAAACTCAGTGAATAATAGTAATTTTCAAGCAAGAGCAGCAAGTGTCAAATTTAAGGCCAGAGACAATGTCTAAGTCACAGTAACAAACAGCTTTGAGGGGGGGTCTGATAAATAGAACATCCTCTCAGTTCTATCTGTAACATCACCACCATGACATTCTAAAAGGTATAGTAGTGAAATAGTCTTATTTTCCATTTTTTATCCATATTGTTATGTCTTTGGATCACAGAATATCTGTATTTTTATCCTGCATACTTCAGCTAACAGATCATCTTAGCATTCTACTCACTGGAAAAAATATTATAATGAAGAGTCTACAGATTAAAGACTACTTAGAAAGTACTTCTATTTATCTTTGCTTACTTCATGCTCTCTAGTCTAACAAATACATGATTGATTTAAAAATTGGAGTATGATTCGCTACATGACAATAAAAGTCCAAAGGGCACAAGTATGCTTTGCATCTTGTGGAATTACTCAGTACCTTGAACGACTGGAAGCCTGTAAACATCCAGGCTTCTTTGCTATTTTTACATTCTGAAGAATTAAAAGAACAGTTTATATAACATCTCGTCTCCATAGCAATCTGCATCATCTCTTAGTTTTTCATTTAATGAACAGAGTTGGATTTTTAAAAAACTGTTCCAAACAGAAAATAAAAACCTTTCAAGCCTAGCACGTTGCCAGCTGTGGATAAATCACAGATTGCTATACAGTGGTCTGCGTAAATAGTAACCTGGTCAAATAATTAGGCTTCTTACCATTTTTAGGCTGAAAACTTCATCTGAACTAAACCACATCTGATTGTAATTTAAGGTACAGAACACTATCCTCATGAGACGTAACTCAGGCCTGTATCCAACTCCCTTTTCTTTGGAAAGGCAACATAAAAGTACTGAGATGCAGATAGGAGAGCTTGCTTTTCAGATCCTGCGAAGTAAAGGCCAGGAACTCTCAAAGGCTACAGCTCTGTCTTCTGGGTTTCCTAAAAATCACTTCTGCCATTTAATTGCTTTCTTCCAAGACTTTTATTTAAACAACTATTTGACATTAAAACATCTAGAAATTAAGAGCTGTGTGTATGAGAACTCTTCGCCAAGTATAACAAGAAAAAAAAGTTGTAGCAATAATAAAAAAAAAGTTACAGTAGTACAATTCACACAGTGGAATTAATGAAGAAGGAAGAAAAAGTATAAAATTGAGCTGAACAGATTTGGGTTTGAAGAAATCTAATTAGAATCCCCTCCTTAAGTATTTAAATTGGTTTGTTCTATTTTAGTGACATTCCAATTACAGCTATGGCCAGTATAGTTTCAAGAACCCAGCTTCCTAAGTTTGAATTGTAACTAGGTAAGTCACAGACCATGCTACTGCAGTGTGCTACAATTTGGTACAGGAATGAACTCCACTAAAGAAAATAGGTTTTCTTGTATTTCACTGGGATTCGCAACAAAGCCACTCCATGGCTTCCTCATAATCACAGTCCACATGTTCGGCGGTTGCCACTGCTTTTGGTCCAGACACATGTATATAAAGGAGTGCCTCTGTCAACCACTCCTACCTACTCTAACAATTAACTGTTAGCCAACATTAGCTTTGGGTGTGAGAATAGGCGTTTCTCAGTATCACTGGTATAAAGGAGTTTGTATTTCACTAGTAAGAAGCTGTATTCCCACTAACAAGAAGGTTAAGAGGCCCTTCAGAGATATTCTATACTCACCTACAGACCTCAGTCTACTTCTGAGAGTTTTGGGAACCTTTTTACCCTCAAAACCCAAAGATGCCTTAAAAAATTATAAGGAAAATCTCTGTAATCAAAGGATGAGACTGTTAACATACATAAATTCCAATAGCCGGGGAAACTTACGTTGTGTATGAAATGAAATCATTGTGCACGAATCTATCTTTGTGAATGTTGTACATACAAGGACATATAATAATTGGACAGCGCAGTCAAAGAAAGCAAAAGGCAGCAATATTGTACTAAGGAAACCTATTAAACATTAAAGGCTATCAGACATACTACCAGCATGCAGTATTCCTTTGGCTTGCACTGATTGAGACCGAGTATACCAGATGCTACTGCTTTGTGATGTGCTGCTATTTTCTGCTGCTCAAAACATAATGAGCCCCTTTTCTATGCCAGGTGGAAGGTACCATTGTACCACAAACCAGAAAGCAAGGCTCAGCTAATACACACACAAGGAAAACAGGATGATAAGACTGAATTATTTATATGCATACTTGTGCATATATACCTGCATAACACAACAATAGTTTTCTTATGTACTATAAGCAGTCCTTCTGTTTAAAACCAGTCCTTTGGTGTAGAAAAAACATTTTTCTCATGGGAGAAAGAGAATCAAAACTGAAGAAACAACAAAAATACATTGGTATATTGCAAACACATGGATATGAGTGATACAGTAGCTTGTTTGTAACTTAAGAGCGTTTAAAATTCAGTATTAAGATGCACATGACAGCAGTAGGCAAAGTCAGGAGAGAGTATCATATTAATCTCACTTTTACAATATTCAGGAATTCATTGATGCACCTCTTAAAATATACCAGGGTACTGTGAATGTAGGATGTAGTCTTTTACATTCAAGTCTTTTTTTTTTTTTACAGACACTAGCATTACCAGGATTTGTTGGGTTTCCACAGAAGCAATTAGTCTTTACAAGTCATCTCTCTCATTTTTATCATATGCAGACCCAAAAGTTTTTTTCTGAGCTACACTAAGTTTATACAGCTCTAGCTCTAGCAGACGTGAGGGTAGCAAATTACAGTGTCAAGTGTCAGCACAGAATCAGTGTCGCAGGACCACATGAAGCCAGAACTCTGGCTTTGGTGAAAGTATTTCTGTTTAAGGTGTTCTGTTCAAACTGAGAAGTCTTGCCATCATTTGTTCACATGAAATAACATACCTGCATTGAATTCATCTGTATTACATACATACAGTATTTGCACAATGACGACCAAGATTATTTATTTTTTCTAAGCCAGTGAGTATTTCCGTAAAGCCAAATCTGAAATGTGTGACCCCATGTACATGTGGACAAATCCAGCCCGAGAGGATAACAACCAACTTCAGAATTTTGGATTTATTATCGCTTAACAGCACAGAGCTATGTTTGAATAAGAACAGACAGTGATAATAAAAATTAGGATTGTTTTCAAAACTACTACCCACTAAAGTGCATTTGCCTGCTCTTCTTCCTAGCTCTTCCTCTTTCCTTGCCACTCCCACTTGCAGAGCAGTTTACATGAAAATAACTTTATCATGTGAGTGACAGGATTTTGAACCATGGTGTTCTGAGCTGTTTTTGAAATGCCATTTGGTAACAATGTAAAACCAATAAATTGCAAATGTGAATCAAAATATTTAACTTTCAGCAACACATACACAACAGTCTGCTGCCATTTAAGACAAATTATATTATGCCAACATGAAAGGAACACACCGTTTAATCCACAATTATTTTACAGCAAGCATTTACATAAAAATGCAATTATGACATCACACTTTCATCCATCTAAAGGATGGAATTTTTCAGGCACATAGAAAGTTTGACAGTTACGTAGTGACAGTCCTGATAAATACTGTGATTCAGTACAAGCCTATGGAAATCTTCAAGTATGCTGGCAGTTCCAGTGAAAGAGTGAGACTGCTAAGGTGCCAAAAGAACTTGCTCTGTTAAATGACAGACATAACCAGCTCAGAGCTTTTGGACCTGCTTTAAGTTTCCTATATTCTGTACACAAAGAGAACTTCAAGCCACACACTTGGGCAGAAGAGACTTCCTGCAGTTCTGCTCTGCCATCAGTCTCATCTGCTGCAGTCTAGCAGAAATAACAGGGCTTGGATGAAGCTGCAACACATGGCAATTCTTGGGATGGAGAATGAACCAATAGGTAACTGTTCCAGACAGAACTTTCACAAGGCTTCCAGGTGCCCTCACAAACAGAAGACACTGAAAGACTTCTGTCTTCTAGCCTCTGAACTGCACAGAGCACAGATTGGGTGCAGTCCATGTCCCACCCACTGTGAGACAAGGCAATGAAATCATCTTCCTTTGGAATAGGAACCAGAAGGAATCTTCCTGGAATGCTGGAGCAGAAGCTCTTCATCTGCCTTAGTACTTATGTGAGTTAAAAAGAACAGGGAACAATTTAAAAACTATCCTCAACACTGAAATATCTCAGCACAATACTTGGAATGTGGAACACTATCAAGTTAGCAGACTTACTGACCCCTTACCTCTTCCTGTGAGTTTTGAGCATTTATACTTGCAACTTGTTCCTGGCTTGAAATTATTTGTTAAATTATTTTCCTTACTGAGATACGACAGAGTCGTATCAAATGACAGAGATATTAAAATACAACGTGGGAAAAACTCTAGAAATAATTAACAAACCCCCACAAATTAAATAAACAACATGACCTTTATTAATGAAGGTGCTTGTGCTTTAAGTCATTTTTTACCTTCTCTACGAAGGGCAAAAGCTCTGCGTAACTATCCACTCGGGAAATGTTCAGTCTGTAAATTAGTGAAAACATGAGCATTATTTTAATCTATGTACCTGTTCTTCATGTAATAGATCATTTAAGAACTTACAAAGTCCTAACACAGTATCAATTGCATTTTGGACCTATATTTTATCTTGTAGTGATCAGCAAGTGGTTACTTACTGAAACAAAACCCGCTGCTTTTCGTCCAGTTCCTACTGGAGACAGTTGTTTTAAATCAGGAAGCAAGGACAGCAAGAATGCAACAATTTCTCTGAGTAATTGTTTTGGCTTGTTCCTGTATGCATTGTTTATTTTTGTGAAAGTATTGCTTTATAACTGGAAAATGACTAAGCTGTAAACTATTGTTTTATCATTCTGAGTGGCCAGTGTTTCTGGTTTTGATAAAAGCAGAGTTTCAAACAGTTTTCAGTAACATAGGAAAAAGCCTAACTGTCAGTAAATGTGCTTATATTGACTGTGACATTTTCCTCTATGATGGTGCCAACATGTCAAGAGGAGAGGATTGCTTTCAGACTTGAACAGCTCCTTTGTTGCTGAAGCAAACTGATTGCTGCCATGTTAGTATCTATCAGATTACAACAGTAGCAGAAAATCTCCAATATTTGACATTTGATGTTGAAGAAAATAATTATTTTATGTGTGTATTAGCATTTTCTTTTTCATTTCAAACAATTTGGAAATCTTTTTCAATTCTGATTACTATTGGTTGAAGGAAGAACTCCAGGAAGTTCTTCCAAGTCATACTTAGGACCAAATAAATAAGTGACTTTACTTATGAGATGTGTACTCACAGAGTGCAGATAAGAACTTTAACAATGAGATGAAGGTGTAAACAAGTGTGAGAGAGCAGTAATACACTTAGGTTTCCTGTAGAGAAATGTCATCTCAAATAAAAAATTCTCCTATTTCTCTGGGAACTACAAAGTTAGATAAGCTCATTTTGGCAAGATGAATTAAGATCTTAGGATGATGGTTTGATGTAACTCCCTAAAGTCTGTGAGGAAACAAAAAATCTCTGTATTTGCTCTAAAGTTCAGCATACAGTTTTACATGAGTTTATTAAGCTCAGTGAATGAGATGTCTATTTTTATTTATACTGAATTTATAACAATATTTTGGAGGAAGCACTGAATATCATCTAGGAGATAGGAGCCTGGAGGTTTTATTACTTTGATTAATAATTCAACCTTTTTTTTGTCTCTGTTTACTTACTTGCAAAATAGTTACAATGATAAAAAAAACCTTAATTGACAGAACCCGTGGGAGGTTTAATTACTTAACATTACTGAAATGACTGAAATTCTGTGTTGAAAGGTATTATAAAGTACAGGGTATTACCATCAATAAAATATAAACTGGAAAACAAACAAGCTATGATAAAGAGCAAACCACTTTTCTTCTTTTCTCCTAGTACCTCAAGAACACTTTGCCACTCTTCTTCATTGAAAACCAATTTAATCCATACTAAAGAAGCAATGCATCTTAAAATATTTGTTAAATTTTTGATTAAAGAAACTGTTTCACCTTTCATTTTTCTAAAATAACTTTTTATCAAAATTACGTTTGCCTGACCTATTAATATGAGGATAATGTTGTGTTCAGACCCAAAAGTAGTCTCAGACATACCAACTACTGATTAATGAAACAACAACCAGAAGTCTAAAAATTGGTAATTGAATTATTGGTGATTTCGCATGATAAGATAATTGATTTTCAACCTTAACTTCCACAATTTCAAGCACAAGCACAGGGTCCCTATCCTGGCAAGTAAGCATTTCAGGAAGTATGGAATAAGGTATGGCTAATTTAGGCCCTTGATGTTTGTGCAACATGTGCTTTTTTGTGTATGGCTAACTCCATTAATATAATTTGGCATCTAATTAATTATGTAAACATCAACCATATGTTGAATTCACTCAAGTTTGGTGTGTACATAATATTTACAGTATATTAGTAAATTGAGAGAATCTATACAACTACAAATGCATAGCAGATTTCTAATTCTCTAGACAGTTAATGCTCAGTTTGAAAGCTGTATAAGTAAACATTTAAAATGAACCTATTCCTTGCTTATTCAACTAGCCCTGAACAAGAAGAGAATAGATGTAAGTATGTTTTTTAATTAAATGTTCTTATGTCAGCACAATGGTTTATTTTATATGTATGCGTAAAACACTCAAAGACTGAAACAATGTCCAACCATTGCTGTGTAAGTAACTAATCACCACCAACTGACTGGGTGTCAAAAGATCTTGTAAAAATGCAGATTACTTGATAAGGTTATACAAAGTCTTGTGGAGAACCTTTCGAAGCTTGCACATCAGTTATTCTTCTGCTGCGTGCATGCAAGACACTTTTATGTCACTAGGTACACAAATATTAGAAATATTGTAACTTTTTGGGCTTGCCCTGCTGTATTTATAAATATTAGTTCCCCTACTCATAGAAAGAAAAAGGAAGAAGGAAGGAGGAAGGAGAAAGAAAGGAAAAAGAAAAGAAAAGAATAAAAAAGAGATAAAGAGAAAAAGGAAAAATAAGAAAAAAGAAAAAGGAAAAAGGAAAAAAAGGAAAAAGGAAAAAAAGGAAAAGGAAAAGGAAAAAGGAAAAAGGAATCCTCCCCAACCTCTTGCTCTATACTAGTAAATACCACTATACCTGTGCCCTCAGAGTGTCAGGATTCCCAGGTGATGCAGAGGAACGTGACTGTTTGTTATGTAATATAAACAAACACAGGAATGAGTCCAATGCCATGAAAAATAACCCAAGCCCACAGCGTGACTTCTATACTTTATGGATTTCCCTGTCAACAACGTGGTCATGCTAGGAAAGGTTTCACTTAAATTCAGCTTAGAAAACAGACATAAGGTATAGTAAAACATAAGTATGTTTTCCCCAAGCACTCTCATCCTGAAACACTTAAGCAGAAACCTTTCTTCCCTCCCCCACCTACCTTTCAGATCTTGTAAATTATAAGAACCTAACAGCATGTGGATTAAATATTAATCAAAGTCATTACCATCATTGTTAGAATATACTTCAAGAGCCCCAAAGAAAAAGCATATTATCTTACTAATAAAGATCATATCATCACAAAGACTACACTGATACTATAGCACAGTACGTATGAAAAGAAAAAAAGGAAATGATCAAGAGGTAGCACAAAAGATTTCTGAAGCTTATTGCACTATTCAAATGCTAACTCATCCCTTAACTGAGGCTGTTTAAGTAAAGCAGACTCACCATGGGCAAAACAGAGCTCTATTTAGAACCACAGAAGCATAGAGTGTATTTATAAAATGTAGTTTTGCTGAGGGAAAAAAAACCACAACACAACAAAAAAAACCAAGGATCCAAACTTCATAAATTATATCAGTAAAAATCCAGACCAGCTCTAAAGCTTCGTGGAGATCTGAATTCATATGGTGTGTAATAGGGCTGCCCAAAGCACAACCCAGTGCCCCTGAAACTAACGTTTTTCACAGGATGACTTATACTTTGCATTAAAGCAATGACAAGTTTTATGGAATTATAGGACTTCTGCTATTTGCAAATTAAGGTGTAAATGATTAATAAAACAAATACCTTCTCCCACTCCCTAAGGTATTTGCTCGCTGATTTTAAACAGCCTATATATACTTATGATATGTTTAATTTAATATAAAAGCATCACTTACATAAAATTAAGCACACAGTAAAATGCTCAAAAGAACTAAAAAAGTAATTGGCAAAATAATAAAGGGTGTGTTTCTTTCAATTTCTGGCTTACCAAGTTTAAAAGTAAGCGCATTAACGTTTCCTTTTAAATATCACTCTTCTCACAACTCTAGCTCCAGAACCACAATTCCAAAAAAACTTCTTTCGCAGCAAATATAACATTTACTATGAATGTGCAATTAGGTCCAAATCTCTTGGATTAATTACCACATCAGGGTTTACAATAAAACATTTATTGCTCACACTTCCACACATTAAAATTAATTATTTAAAAGAACATTAATGTTATTGCGTGGCCTCTTAATTTTCATTATATAAAGACTGTTGCATGACAGATAAATGAGGATCAGGACCTATGCTAATTCTAATTATTAAGAAATACAGTTGAAATATGGACAGTTGGTAAAATCTAAAGAAAGATATTTTCACTTAAAATTTGGGATATAAGAATTTTCCACAGAACACATTGAATACAACAAGCTATGTAAGTGCTTAGCATTAATTACTATAGTCTAAATGAGCACTTTCTTTAAATTCAAAGGGGTGAGGAGATACCCCTAACTATTAGCTTTTCAGAGGCAAATACTATTTACACTAAGTTCCTGTTTCTAATGAACTCATGAGCTCACACCTCAGAAACCCACTTTTAATAGCAGGAGCACTACTGTAACCAGAGAGAATAGTGTTAGTCTCATACTTCTAGATCTTATATCCTCAGGGGCAACTTCTCTGCTAAGACACTATTTTCTGTAATGTCATATTATTGTGGGGGTAGTAGGTTTCTGGAGAAATCTCACATGGAATAAGAATTTTCACATTAGGGGTCAAACATTAGAATATCCTTAGAAATATTCTTAGAAATGACTGAACATAAAGCAACTTCGAATTTATTCTAATAAACCTCTGGTGGTCCATTTCAAACCGAATTATTCTAGAAGTCCACAGTTTACTAGATCTGTGCATATTTGAAAAATATGGACCAAAAAACATGTGGGCAAAGCACTTAGTCTCCAATGTTCTATCAGCTTTTAAGGAGTATTTGAGCAGAGCATCCCAGATACTGCATATACCTCTACAATCATGTAAGAAATTAGTTGGTTTACCCTGAAATAACCACCACAAAATGTAAACATTTTGCAAGTGAATGATGTAAATGCATTAGTAGAGTAACAACTTAGAGGTTAAGGTCATCCTGCAGCCCTTCAACTTCACATGGAGCTTCCTTGAATTCCAAATTATGAAGTCAATGAGATCTTAATAATGCCTACAGCCCTATATGTAGACAGTCCTTTGGACAGTAATGAGCTCTGCTACGAGAATATTAATTATGAAAAAATGTTCCCTGCTCTTTTTTGCCCTTTACTTGAATCTCTGCCCATCCAATTTGTGTCATTGGAAATAGACTAAGAAAATTAGAAACTAAAGCTACTGTAATGTATTTAACAGTGTTAACTTGTGTGCTAATTAATACACTAGAACCATGATTTTCTAGATTAGAATATCAATGAAGAGCTTTAACATATTGGACACATATAAATAAAGACAAACGAAAAAGCACTCCTTTTTAAATCAGCATTTAAGCTCATGTTTTAGTGCTTTTATAAGAAAAGGAGGTTGGGATCCCTCAAAATCACCTCCTCAGTTCTGAGTTTAAATCCATTCCTTATGTTAAATAAACATCATTTCTACTTTTTAAGCAGCCAAACTAGAACATTTTGGAATCGTATAATAAATAACCTCATTTTAGGGAATCATAGAATAGTTAGGGTTGGAAAGGACCTTAAGATCATCTAGTTCCAACCCCCCTGCCACGAGCAGGGACACCACACACTAAACTATGTCGCCCAAGGCTCTGTCCAGCCTGGCCTTGAACACCTCCAGGGTTGGAGCATTCACAACTTCCTTGGGCAACCTATTCCAGTGCCTCACCACCCTCACTGTGAAAAACTTCTTCCTTATATCTATCCTAAAGTTCCCCTGCTTAAGTTTAAAGCCATTACCCCTTGTCCTACCACTACAGTACTTAATGAACAGAACCGTCCCAGCATCCTTGTAGGCCCCCTTCAGATACTGGAAGGCTGCTGTAAGGTCTCCACGCAGCCTTCTCTTTTCCAGGCTGAACAGCCCCAACTTTCTCAGCCTGTCTTCATACGGGAATGAAAATTATTGGTTCATGACAAAGTAAAATGCAGCATGCATTCCTCAAAGCAAACATGGAAAGCCTCTGACTCAAGTTTTTGATGCATTTTTATGTATATGTTTCAATGACATGCCTTTATTTCTAGGAAAGCCTGATGTTTGGTATTTATTGGAGTTTGCTCTCTCTTCAGAACAGCTAACTATGGAAATAAAAGATTTTCGCTTTACTCCTGCCCCTGCAACACCTCCTCCTCAACATCTATGGTCCAACCCAGTCATGGAGTCTAGCAAAAAACCAAGCATAGCAGAGTGGTATCAAACACTTCTACAAATAACAGGAAAAGAAAGTGACAAAGGTACCTCCAAGCCAGAACTCAGAAGCCAAGGATAACTATTTTACATTTCTTTGACTTTCTGAAAGAGCTCTAATTTATTTCAGGAGGAGCAGTGGAGACACACATCAGGTATTCTGACAAAACTTTCACTGGAAAGCAACATCTACATGATGCTACTTAGAACATGTTCAGGAGAACAAAATCAAGCTTAAGAAGCTCCCTTCTGAAACAGATGTTTTAATACTGCTATAAATCACAGGACAATATATTCTCCTCTCCAACAGTCGCATCTATCCGTAGCAATAAAGGTTGTTAATCAAAGGGTTAAGTAGTTGTTAATGAAATGAACAACAAAAAAAATTACTTGACAAGATTCCACCCTCATTCCAATCTCTACCAAAGCGTCAAATGTAATTATAAATTTTCAGCAAAGATGTCAGATTCTTATGTTAATCTTTGCACAATCTGACATTGCCATTCTTCAACTTTCATAGATGTGAACAGTTATCACTTTGTTTGTATGTCACCACAGACAACATAATCAATAGTTTTCATATCTTTCTGTTCATACTTTTTGTTAAAATGAATTTTTTGAGTGCTGCTTACTTTTGTTCTCCTATGAAACTTGTTACTGCTTGAATAGAGAGTACTTTATCTCAACAATAAACATTATAATGTATGATAAAGCAGTCAGGAAAAAAAAAAGGTTCAACATTTTTTTTCAGTCCCATTTTAACATACTCTGTCCTTATCAAATTAATATCTAACAACAGTGACACGAAAGCAACACAATGGATGGCTTTGTTCACTTTAGATGTACTAATTTGAAGCACAAACTGCCTTTCTCTCCTTTTCCTTTTATGCTTTATATTTCTGTAGTAAGGAAATCTTACTCCATGAAACTCAATGCAAAAAATTAATAAATAGCAATAACTGGTTTATAAAATATTACCTGTCCTCATCAATAATTAACCCAGGATCCACAAACAAATGGATTGCTTGTTCATTGTTTCCATACCCAAAAAGACACCAGGCGGGCTGAAGAGGTATTCCTTCTAATTTGTCACTCAGGTCAAAGTACCACGTGGGCACATTCAGCCCCTTCTGCATTTCTACGGCAAAACTCCTCCAGCTCTGAGCACAACCAGCACAGTTCCTCTGTACCAGAAACGGACACTGACAGATTTTCATAAAAGTTGCAGATGACACTTGCAGAAAATTTGTTTATTGTTGGATAGTGGCTCCTGTGAAAGTAAACTTGATCCTTAATGTGCCTACCCATATACATATTCTCCATGGATGCTACGAAGCACCAATGCTTAAAACCCTGTATTTTTTCAATAACTCACCAAAGCACAAAACAGAAATGTAAAGAGGATAAATTTCTTGCTTGCAAAGGCTTTACATTAGCTTTTACAGATGAGCTCCATTGTGCCAACAGTGAAACCAGTCCTGATTTTGTAATGTTTGCTAAACTTAAGTTTAGAAGTTGACTTTCTTGACATGCAGACTGATGGGAAATTTCCCTTCTGGGCACCAAACCAGACAAAACTGCTCCAACAGAAAGAACATAACTGTGAATTATTTAGCTTAGGTCTTAGGCTCCAGCTTGACCAAATGGGTTCTTCAGACACTAAATACCCAACAAGGAGAGTCATGATTTTCTATTGCCAGCAGCCAACTGATTTCTTCCAGTGTGAACTAGAACCAGTTACGAGTCTGCTTCATCCACACCTTCCTAGCTTAAAACTGATATAAAAAATTATGGGAGAATATGTTTATGTCACCTAACTGCTAGGTTTATCCAGAGGTAATTATTGTTACTTACTAGAAACTGCACCCTTGGCCTTGTCTAGAAGCAGTTAAATTACGTGATTCCTCTGGAATGAGAGCCTCAGACCTGTAAAGCTATGCACTTGACTTTGCAAATCCAACAGTACTGAAATCTAGTCTAATACACATTCATAACCTCTGAGTAATAATACTGTGGTATTGTTCAGGCTGCTGAAAAAGCAGATTTCAGAGAATGGGTTGTGGCACAGCAGTACTTAAAGCATACACGTAAGAAACAGAATCTAAGTTGTCTTCTGACACTATTTACTACCAACAAATTACATTCAGATGCACAGGAGTTGCAGAAGTCTGTGAAGCTGCTTTTCTGGCATCTACTCTCCAAAGCAACGATGGCTTATATCTCACGTACCCTGCCATATCCCTGTCTACTCTAATGTCAAAGCAAAGGAACTTTCGAATATTCACTGTGAATAATACTCCTTGGAAAATATTCAACAATTTCAAGACTCTCTGATACATTTTAGAATTTAGATATTTAATAGCACTGCTGACCAGCAATTTTCCACAACCACCATCATAATAATTCTATGTTCTGAGAAGAGGATATCGATCACAAGGAGCCCTTTCAAAAACTAAACTTTTATAAAATATCTTCTGAATGTCTGGTGTTTTGCGACAGTAATACTTGGTCTGCTTCTATGACTGCCTGTTACAAATTTGTCTTTGCTTTTGGATATTCTTCTTATGGCAGGAGTCTGTTCTGAGGAGATTTGTACCTTGGTTTTACTACAGTGAATTATGTATCTATTCAGAGATCATGCTTTCCCAAATGAACATCCAAGTCTATTAAAATAGTCTGCCAACATACTGAGAAGATCTGGGAAATGGCACACCCTCACAAATGCCAGATGTAATTCTGCCCACAAGAAAAGTCAGATGGATTCCTCCAATGAATTCCTACTTCTTTTGTCTGCCTCTTGGTTGTTATACGATACCACTGCAGATGTATTCAATTTTATTACAATTTGTCCCATCAGCTCCATTCTGAAAGGAGAATTTTCAAATTTACCCTAACTTTATGCATGTTTTGTGAGGAGTTGTTCCTAAGCTGAAAGCAAAGCGTTAAGTTTTATTTCATCTAGTTCAGCAAGGTCCATATCTGGTCAGAAAATCTTCTGTGTTTGTGATTGTAAAACACAGCTATATTTCACTAAAAGTGCTTGGATATTTGGGCTCCCATTTCAGTAAATTCTTCTGTTAGCACTGAAACTGGAATTATGATGTCCACTTTGGCTGAGTTTGAAAATTATCCTAACTAGCAGCCAAGTTCAAACACCAAAACCTCCCACAGGACTACATGCAAGACACAAAGATTTCATCACAGCTAGCTCTTCAAATCCTAGCAGAAGCTTTGCTGAAGAACCAAACTGCGAGAATAACATTCTTTAGTGGTTTTAGCTTTGTATCAAAAGCTTTTCTAAAACAAGTGGCTAATAACATACTTCGAACGATAGAAATACTGCTAAATCTGTACTTATCTTTAAAGATATCCAAAGACATACCTAATGTTAAAAAGTGTATAGGAAACTCACACAGTTGAAAGCCAACAGTTGTCTACGGTCTTTGCTGAATTTGACACTAATAGAATTCTGAACTATTTTGAAACCCTCATGTCCTAAAAATCATCACATAGTAGAAAAGTATCCATTAGAAAGTTTAAAACAAGGTAGCAATTAAAAGTAATTTTTTAAAAGGCTTTTTGAGTGAATATTTACTATGAATTTAAGCATGATAATTTACAAGTACTTATATACACTGAGAGAACAACTGTAGTTGCTCCACATTTAAGATTTTCCTAAGGGGACATGCTGAGGAGGCTAGGTCAAAATTTTTTTAATTGGGAAGTATTAAGACTTGACATGGAGCTAATATTGAACAATTTTGCACTGAATTGTTCAGAGAATTAAAGACTGATGAAATAACTCAACATAAACAAATACAGGAAACAAAATACAGGTATGCAAACTTGCTATTTGTTCAGCACTGCTTCACGTACAGAAACTAAGCTCCTAATTCAACTTGTCTTTGTGTAATACTACTACCCTGTAGAAAAGAGAGTGTTTTGTTTCTAAAAATGACATTTTTGGCATTATGCCTAAATTACTTAGGATTCTGAAGATATTGTCCACAGTCATCCTTCCACTTCCAGTCATTCATTTTGTTACTAGTGTTTGCAGAGACTGATGATCTAGAATGTCCTTTGTGATAAGTTTTTGTATTCCTCTTTCTTCCTTCTCAACTGAGGATATTATAATTAGATTCTATTCACATTTAAGGGAGCACAGAGTGTAAAAGTTAGTGATGCTCACTGGGAGATGTTTTTCTGCTTGGAGATACAGAAGGGAAAAATATTGTGTGAGAAATAGGGAGACAAATTTTAACGCAAGTGTGAAAATGAATTGGGGTAACTATTTTTGTCACTGTGGTGTCACAGCTGGCCCTGAGATAGATGAGTCTTAGTCTGCATATGAAATGAATATACACTAAAAAACTTTATGAATAGGAAGTATTAATCACTTCAAGGTGATAACATACCTTGGATCTAAATAGGATGCTGCTCAAGGGCACACTGGGGATAACTAAGTATTGTTACATGAGTGTCTTTCTCACATGAGAAAAAGACAATAAAGATCCTATACATTTCAGTTCTAGCAGAAAACTACGCAAAAGCACACTGGGATTTCTTGTAGAAATAGAAAACCTCTAAAAGGGGCCTTTAAAGTTGGCAAAATCAGTAAATTTAATCTATCCACTTTCTTTTGACCTTTAAACCTGACCTGAAAAAAGTGTTCAGCAACATAAATTTGATCTCTAAAGGCCTGCTGCAGATCTCATTTTCTGCTGTTTTTCCATTAGGCATTTATGGGACTTGCTGGTGTTACAGGGGACTAGTAAAATGTCGAAGTAATCCTGCAGTTCCTGTGTATGAATTCAGCTTTTCCCTATGAGATGACAACATTTTTTTTTCCCCTGCCAGGGCTTTTTCAGATACTGAAGTATAAGACTAATACCATAGGTGTGATGTTATTTTTTTATTTCATTTGGTAACATTAACCAGATCTAGCAGTTCAAGTGTTGAAACAAAAGAATTCTTTTCTGAGCCAATAAGGTGGCTTGCTGCACATCTGCACTAATTGAAATCACAGCATGGCTTTTCAGGATAGGAACTGTATCCAAAGCATACAGAGGATTTGAAGATCTTGGTTGTGTGTTTGTACATTCTCTTAAGTGCAGAGGAAACCAGCTGCTTTCATTTATGAATTGTGCTGATACATGTGCCTCAACGTACCAATGACACAACATGCAACTTAGCAAGCTAAAGATGTGCCAACTGTTTTAACAAGGAAAATGAAAGGATGGTTATAGAAGGCAAGACAATAGAAAAGAAAATATAAGAGTATCTAATTTTCAAGTAGCCCATTCTATAATTTATGAGTGATTAGAGTTAGATGATAAAAATAACAGGTTACTACATTATGCTGCCCTTTCATCCACTGATAATGGACCTCGATTCTTCCCAAGTTCCCTTCTGCTATCTTTTTGGCTATTGCATTGTTTTTCCATAATATGGCCATCAACTTCCAACCCATATTCACTTTCCACTCCTTTTATGCTACAGTAAATCTTTGATACAAGTTTGCATCACCAAGGCATAATCAAAGTCTCTAATAAATTCTTCCCAATCCTGAAAATCTAAGTACCTGTTTTCTCTTCATTAATCACCTTACAGTAGCATTGTCCATGTTCTTCTTTCTGAAGTGCTCTTTTTCTATTGACTTTCATAACTCTTCCCTTTTTTGACGCTCTTATCTCTCGAACAACTCCTTCAGCATATCTTTTGAAAGATCCTCCTCAGTGATACTGAACATGGCTCTACAGGTTGGTTTAAAAGAGGCATCTTCACACTGCCTCTACCTCTAGCCTATTTCCAGGTAATCATTACTATATACATATTTAAGCTGATGGTGGAAAGACCTTTCTCTCTCCCCATCTATCACTGTTCAAGTCCTGACTTAATCTGTCCAAGACAAGACTCACACTTTCAAACCACATTCTCAATTAAAGTTTTTCTTAGGACTTCACTTTAATTCTTCTAACAGTTTTTGCATAACATTTCCTTCACTTTTTAGTCATGCAGCTTAAGCTGAGCACTCATCACCTTATTCCAACTGTCCTTGAAAAAGAAATAATTTCCCGCCCGTATCTATTCAGATCATTTTCCATGTATCTCTTCCTTGACTGAGTCAAGTATTGGCTCCTCTTCCAAGCTTTCATACTCATCTTAAACCAGATTATATGTGAGCATTCACCACAATTACCTATCTGTTTTTTCCCCATTCTGGGACAGAATGGGGTAAAACCAGATCCCAGAATGGGATAAAAAGCAAGTAAAGTGCTTCCCATAAACCTCTCCTTTTCTAGGTCCACTATAAAACTTTTAGCACCGGAGATTCTGGGATACTCAGACCAACATCACCACCATGTTCTTATTTCTATGTACTTTCTGTACTGCACGCTCTGCAACAGGAAATACTTCCTTGCATAGCACTCTGATGGGGCTTGGATCTGTCCAAGGCTCAGGGCACTACAATAACAAGATGAAAAAAGTTAAGTTTGTGTGACAGGTTATAGAGAAAGTTCCAGGGACAGAGAGGATAGAGAGAAGGGTTTTGATTGTGCTTTACCTGATGCATGCTCACATAATACTGACCAAAGTCAGTCCTGTCCACATCCTATAGTTGCAGTAAAACAACAGAAGAAATAGAGGGGAGATAGTTCCAAAATCAATCATTATTGATAATTTGATCCTGGAAAATCATAAATGTATTTCCATTCAGGAATTAAATATTGCACAAAGACAATTAGGATCCTGACATTCTCACAAGGGAAGTAAAATTTGATTCAATCAGTGACTAAATCAGTGTCAACACAAATAAATTAAGATCGTGGTTGCATACGATCATAAGCGTCCCTTTGAAAAAATTTCATATAATTAAAGGTGCTAGTTTCCACACCAAATTCCACTTTGGATGTGGTTAAATTCCAGCTTGGTTAAGTATTTCCTGTCTATTTAATTTCATCCTGTAGATCCAGCTGCACATCGTTATTCCACACTTCCTGTCCTAAACTATCACATAGTGCCGTTGTGAGTCATTGAGCAGCTTCGTTCTTTTTCATTTTTTATATGATGTATCAATTAGGTCACCTACAAAGTGCTTTGAGGCTGAGAAGTTACAAGAGATGTCAGGTTATATTCCTAACAAATAACATGTTGTACAAACATTAAAACCCCACAACTTTTAAAAGGTATACAAATCAACAAAGAATTGGAAGAGTCTGGCAAATTATGCAGTCCACTAAAAAATAAAAGTAAAATAAAAATTATTTCCAGGAACAGTTTTCAGAAAAGTTACTTCAATTTCCTCATAAATAGGCCTCAGTTTCTACAGTGGCATTAGGAAAAAAGAATAAAAAACATGCAAAGAGGTTTAGAAATAATGATACAAACCCTCAAAACCTGATAAATGTGTTTTTCTGTATTTCCTCTCTTTCACTTCTTTGCATTAAATAAAAAGTAGGTGACAAAAACACAAGTATGCCCTGTCAATCACTTAGTAATAACATAGCACTCTAACAGCTCACAAAGGACCAGAGAAACTGAATCCTCAAATACCACCTGGTCTAAAAGCCTTAAAAGCATTTTAAAACACTGATCAATATATAAAACTGAACCATATATAGTCTCCAAAGGGAACCAAGTCACTTTTATTCTACAGTCAGAGGTAGAAATAGAAGTCTGACTGTCAAAGGACTTCTTGCCAGCTCCCACAGACTTGGTAAACTTGGATTTACCAAATAATAGGTTGTTGCTATTGACATTTTTTTATTTGGGATTCAGTTAAATAATCCAGTATCAATTGCTCATAGTATTCTTCCATTCCCTCAGTCATAACAACAAAGCCCTCTGTGAACTGAACTCAGAAACCACGATTATCTGACAAGCAGAATGGCATAAAATCTTTCATAGTTACATGTGGAGGAAAGAAAAGACATTGTGCTCCAGCCATGAACAGGTAACAGGTAAGACTCAAGACCATGACCAGAATTACTGGTGTTCCTGAGTATTTTCCCCGCATGCCTCCCACATGCAGTACTACCCGTGTCACAGACATCAAGTCTATGCACGAATCAAGAGAAACATTTCTTGAGGACAAGAATGTATTGTCAGTGGGAGTAAGCAAAGCAACAATATACCTAAACGAACGATAAGTAAAATGTTCATCCACGTAGGAGCTGCCCCATAACTCTTTTGTCATCTATAGCCTGAATAACCAATAAGAAAATTTACCTGAAGATGGCCGCAATCCCATTACTTTAAACAGCTATTTCTGATTTCGCATCTGGGCTTTCGGTCTAAACTCCCAGTGTTCGTTCAGGCCACAGGGAAGTTTAGGCCAGACGTATAGGGAAGTGATGGCCATCCTTGAACTGAAGCTGCATCACCTGAGCCTCTGTGTTACAACCATGATTGGATGGACTCACAAGAGCTCGATTACCAATGATGCAACTTCAGCAAAAAAAATCCTCTCTTGACTACTGCACTGATGAGTAAACTCTGCTACAGCTGCATAAATCAGCTGCCTCAATCCTTCCCTTTCCAAAGGTTGTAACAATTTTTACAGTTAAGTCCACAGTGCACATCACCTCTAGCCACACAATCTGCTGATTGGCACATGTTTCTTGTGGGGAAATAAAAATGGCATGGATGTAACTTCAGCAGAATGCTTCCTCCTGACTTCAGTTGTTTATTAAAAGGAATAAACTCTTCTTAGTATATATACAACCAATTAAGAATTCAGCTCTAGTTAAGAGAGGGCCCTGGACATCACCACAAAAATTCTGCACGAAATGATATATCAACGAAGACTAGTTGGTAGCTACCTTTTCCCCATGTTAACCAACAGATAGGAGCAGTGAACTTCTTACTCTAGTTTCATCCTACAAAACTTATACAAGGTTCATCTACACAGCATTGCCATTTTCTCAAGAAACCTAGTTCTAACACTGCTTTTGTTTGGCAGTTAACAAATCAAGATTTCATCATTCATATGGGTTTTGAACCAAAGCACAGTTCTCAAAAAAGTCAGTGCTCGCTGTGTCTCAAAAACAAGACGAACACACAAGATCAACATATGCTGCCTACGGTACCACAAGGCATCAAAGGAATTGATCCATTTTCTACCTATACCAGGGACAACATTTTAGTAAGACAAATTGCATTCATGCTACAAAGCATTTAAAGTCTGCGAAGACTTGTTATAATTCCTTCAGCGTGTTTCAGATTAACGAATGAGCTATTGGTTTTACAATGCAGATCAATGCTTATATGCGCTGAACAGCTTCCTTTGACTTTCTTTATACAAAGCACAAGTTGCTCTGGAGAAATGGTAACAGCAAACTAAGTAAACGTAATTTCTCTTTCATCTACTCTTCTGTAGATCACAGTGCTTGATCACCAATAAAGTACCTCAGCTCTTGAGTGAGGAGAAATAAGAGAGCTTAATAACATCAAAAGCTGCAAACATGTTAATACATGCAAATGAATCCATGAATGTAAAAAAAAAACTACACAGAGCCACACAACAGGGAGACACCAGTTAAGCTATTTTCACATTCAACTTAAAATCGCTTTAACATATACATAATGCTTTACATCAGTGTAACCTGAAATAAAGTTTACTTTATTCTTTCTAAATGTATTTGCTGATGTAGGAAAACATGATCAAACAATGAGTTTCCATTTAGCAGTGGAAACATACAAATGATATTTGCTTTTTTATTAAAATAACATGTGAAAGATGTATTACAGATTGAACTTCCTTTTGGAAACTTTAGCTGCCCTGGGAGACAACACAGCCTATAATATTTCTTACTAAGAATATCCATAATAGTTTTGGAAAGGTCTTAAAATAAAATCTAAAATATGCATGAAATACATGTTTTTCATGATTTTTTTTCCCCGTGTGTTTTCCTCATGAGCTCTAAAATGCCAATTTCAATGTTTTAATATTTAATTTGATTCAGTTAGTCTTTTCACCCTTTGCCTTGTAGAACTTTGGAGAGAAAGGTTGAAAAGTTAAAGAAAGGGGGAATTGATCTAATTAAAATGAAATCTTTTAATGATGTTATGAAACCACTCAGAGCAATGTTTTAGATTTGCTCCTGCTGTTGTTTGAAGCTGTGGTGTTAAAAATGCCCTGGTTAGAGTTACAGACTGTTCTAAAAAACTGTGAGGAATTTATGTAGGATTTAAAACAGACACATGCTTTTAAAGTTGAGAACCTTCAAATACTACAGCTAATCCACACAATAATTCAACAACCAACCCATGCTCAAATTCCTAACAGATACCATATGCAACCTGTAATAAAAACTGCATCAAGGTATTTTAAGCAATGGGATAATTTCATTTTCCACTTAAGAGCCCTATTTACTTTTAATTAACAAACTATTATAAGGTGCATGAAAAATATTCCACAATTTTGCATACAATGCTTATACTGGAAGAGGTCCTGAAGATATTTTACTGCCTAAAGAGACTGGGGTATTAATAAGATGCATTATGATAAAATTAGCTATCGCTTAAATATACATGACAACCATATACGATGACACTTTCTACACTTTTATATTTTTGTAGCTACAACAAAAAGAAAGATAGGACAAAGTGACATATCTGGTTCAGAAGTAGCATGGGTATAAGTTACAAAGGAAGAAGAAAAGCAACCTCCATAGTTCACTGTCATGTAACTTGCAATGGAAAATGGTGCTTTGACTACACAGGAACAAAATGCATGGATACACCAAATTTTATGATTTAGCCTTTACATTTTTCTACCCGCATTTTCATTTACTATCCCCTGTTTCAACATCCTTCTCTTTCCTGAGGATTACAGTCTTCTGGATTTGGACTTTCTCACAGGAATAACTGTGGTAATAAGGCTGGACCCAAATTCTTGTAGTAGTTAAAAAAAATGTACTTCATACAAATAGCAGGATGTAATTCCTCTTTTGACTGTCTCTTTGGTTAAGCAATATATTTAGTTGGCTAAATAATTAGGCCATTGCTAAATGTGAAAATTTTTCAAATGTGAATCTAATTAGCCTAAGTAAAGAAGGTATTCCATGGGAAATTATTTTTTTGCCTTCAAGGAGATGATTCTACTCTCAGTGAAATTGTGTCATCTTATTAACACTCAGCTTGTCTCATGTATGTCCTGAATGATTTACTCTTGTACTCTGTTCCAAATTACAGATTCAGTAGCTCCTGAATACTGGCAATCTTTACCAAGATTCTCAGGATTTGTAATAAAATGCTTCACATTGTAAAAGCAAAAATTTTAGAGTGTTAAAACAATTTTTTAAAAGTTCTATAAACCATTCTATTATGTCAAACGAAAATTTTCTTCAAACGAATTAATTCTTTAATATCATAATGGGAACATGATGGTTTTGAGTGAGAAGATTCAACTTCAGATCAATGAAGTCCATAACTGCTGACAGCCATAAACTATCAGGTTACCACAGAAGAAAGACTGTTTCTTCCCCTATTTACTTAAATATTTAAGGAATATCTGACCACTGTCAGACACAGGGTATTTGATTAGATGGATTTTTGCCCTGATCTACTATGATAGATTTTGTTTTGCAGATACAAGCAGTTGGAAAGATTTTAATGCATCCTTGAGTACAGTAGCCTTTTACTCCATGCACAGATTATAATTCAACACAGTGTATCTGCTTAATAATCACAGCATGCACTAAACAAAGTATTTAAACTCCTCCATAAAGCACAAAGAGCTTAGCAGTAATTCCTAAAGAGAAAATAACAAGATAGTAGTACAACTCCAGGTAACAAAAAATCTTGCATTGTCCACCCAAGCTAATCCTAGTATTTTCCAGCATAGATTACCACTCACGAGTGCATGGGGAAAAGAGCAAGGAAACAAAATGAGTAAATAAATCACATGACAACAAGAAATCATGCTAATTAAAGCACTTCATTCCACAGCCTGAATTTTGGGTGCTCACTATTTCTACTTCTCACCTGCGACATTCACAAAGCTTTTTTTGGACTGTAGAGCATCATCTCCTCTGTACTAACATTTCCACAAACTCCAACAACTTATTAGTGTTCACTGAGTGGAAGGATGATCAGTCCATCTTGACAAATGTAGTGTTCACACCTAACACATCTTAAACAAATTATTTGGCACAGAATGCTCTATGTTAGCTGTGACTCTCTTTCCAATGAGTTTGCTGCTTTCAGGTTTGCATTAATCATCCTGAAATGGGGAATACAACAAGAAAACATGGTATGTCATTGTAAACTGCTATAGACATACTCCTGTTTGATACAGTTAGGTGGATTCATTTAGATTTATAGTATTTTAAACAGCATATAGGCAGATGCGTGCTTATGATATGGGCCAACTATCTGCAAGAACAGTCAAAAATCAAAAGTTGGGTAAGTTATGTGCTAAGCCTAAGTTAGTTAATCAGTGCATCTCAGTAAAAAAGGTACATTAAGACAGGCTTAGTGCTGTATAGAATATGGCCTTTGAAAACATCAGAATATGGCATAATAAACTTGCATCTGCTTGCAGTATGAAGAGTGAATGCGTGTCTGCTTACTCAAGCAGATATTCATTTTATTGACTAGAGATTATGGCTAATGGATGATAATCGGTAGTTCTACTGCACACATTTCACATTTTTCACTGTTATGCACCCAGCTTCCCCACCCCTGAACACCCTCCACAACCACAGAATCCTCCTCAAGTTGCAGAATGCAAAGCTCCCAAGATGAGAAAGCCACCATCAAAGAGAACCCACAAAACCTTGATTCTATTCTTTCTAAATATTCAATATTATCATCATTATCACATGTCAAAGCTTTCGCAGGTCTTTGTGTGAAACAACCACTTACTTCACAGGATCACTTCCTATTTTAGTGTAGACAATTAAGCAGTGTGCAGAATTTTGTACGTAGTTTCCGCTGTGATTTTTTGGTATAAAATTCAAATAACTTTTTGCATAATTTAAAACACCATCAGCTATAGTTAGTTTTCTTTTATGAATTGCCATTGCTCCCTTTATCAAATGTATTTGATACATATATCAGTATTACATTAAATGTTTGCAAAGTGAAGCTGTCTGAAATCTTAGCATATGCTCATCTTTCAGCAAAAAAGTTCCACCATTTTCTGTTACTCAGGGATCATTAGAATCTTTAAAGAACTGTTTAACTAATTTTCACCATAGGCCCCATCTTTAGTCTGTTTCTCAATGACAACATACTTACCTGTTTAACAGCTTCAAGAAGTTAAAAGTAAATATCCTCAAACCATTCACTCCAAAATGACAGAACATGCCCCTCCCTGTTTTCCATAAAGGGATGCCAAAGTTCCAGCTCTATGTGACTATAACTTTCTTGGTTTCCCCCCACAACAAATCCCACTTTCTTTCCAAGGAAACTATATTCTTTACCTAGATGTCAAAAGAAGTTTAGTAACTCCCTCTCTGCATGAGATTGTACAATGATATGTCATATTTTGAACCCGCATGATACTACTTGAAGATCTGTATAAGCAGCAAAAGACACCACAGAACTGCATAGCCTTTCTGACTTTTCTAATATTTAAAGATGTCATCCTTTTATATATGGCCTATTATATTCATTAAAAAACTGTAAAATCCTGCTTTCTGGATTAAATAATAGCACTGTAATATGTGTAAATCCTAAAATATCTCTAGAACTGTCTAGTGAGAAAAAACCTCTCTGAACAGGAATGATTCCAAACAAAACGCACAAATCAATCCCCACCTCAACACTGGATTCCTTTTGTAAGTTAAATGACATAAATGTATTTAGAAGGTTTCCTTAATTATGACAAAGTTCATCAAGGTTCATTATGTTTGAATATATATATATAAAAATTACTTTTCAGAGACCAAAACAGAATTGAAATTTTCTTATTCTTACAAATTAAACATTCCAATTAAAGTACTTCTAAATTGTTGCTTAATTCTAAGTCTGAAAGCTGTGTTTTTAATGTATATATAAACTACTCAGTAAAATGGTCCTTTCTTCTGAAGTTGTTTTATGAGCAGATGAAGCAAAAATGATCATAAAATGATGAAGTAATTTTTGAAGGCAAAATTATTGACTTCAACTGAAATGCTTTCTAAAGGTTTTTAATTGCCCTAAATTTGTGAAAAACTACCCAGGAGATCAACAAATTCATATCAATGAACTGCATTATGCTATTGAGGGAACCCTTGGCCTCAAGCCAGGGAGAACAAATAGAAAGGACCATTTTCACTTGGCTGCAAATTATCAAAAAGCTAAGGGAAAGCTATGGAGTTAAAGTGACATGTTTGTATGGTGGGAAAAAGATCAAATATTGATCGTCCAAGCTGAGGTAATTAGAGCAGTTGTCAAGGAGATGGGATGCATGTCGTTAGCCTACAGAAACGCATCTTTGTTTTATATTGAGTGAATTAGCTGTTCAGCAGTTGGCAGCAATTTTTTCTTTTCCTTCTTTAAAAGGCTATACACCATTCAGTAGTACCATATTCCAGCAATTAATTTTTTTTTTAAATAAACATATACGAATACACTTTAAAAGCTTATTCTAAATATTGAAAGTTTTTCTACGTAGACTTTAATGAATATTTGTAAAATAAAGTTGTAAAACATGCATCTTTATGCTTTACAGCTTATACCAGTGTAAAACACCAGTCTAAATGGAGAGAAAGACACATGGCACAGAACTGAAGTGCCTGCTGTTTTATTAAAACTCCTCAACTTCGCCCTAGGTAGTAAGTCCTTGCAGATTAATGTCAGTCCACTGGGGACTGGAAGCTCACACCACCATGGAGACCAGAGAGACCCATCTGCTGGAGCTGGTGCCACTCATGCATTTCATTCAGCAGCTAACTGCTGCGCTTCCCTAACAGCCCAGCCCATAATGCTGAGCTCTCACAGTGTGCCTCCCCTCTCCTCAGGCAACCGGAGACGAGAAGACCTTAGGCTGACAGCAACATCTTCTGCTGTGGCTCACGCTTTGTCAGTGATCTGTCTGGGACACTGAGCGAATGAACATCAGAACAGAACATGGCATCTTCTGCAAAGAGATGACTATGCAATGTTACCAAACTCCCCAGAAAGACATGGACCAAACCACTAGCAATTTCATCCCTAAAGTCAGTCATAAAATCTTCATTGGTCTCAATAAGAAAATCACTCGTGACAGGACATGTAACCTTTGTGACAACGAGGAAGGCAGGGACTGCATGTGTTTAAGTCTCATCTCCTTACACAAAGAAGTAGTGTTTCTTAAAGACATTTAGTAAATATCTTCATCTACTAGACTAGGGGCAAAAAAAAAGAAAAAGCCCACTCCAAAAAATTCAAATAATTTCTCCAAATGATAACATAAAGGCGAAATATCAAAGACCTCAACCCGTGATTGTAAAATGTCTCCCAAGAAGAACAACTCATGTGATACCTACCAGGTTTATTCCTTAATTTCCTATCTCAGGAATTCCCCTTCACCATCATACAACTATTTAAGCAGTTTCACGCTTTCAGTTATAAGACTGTTCTCAGTTGTGCATTCTTCTGTCAAACTTCCCATTTGGGCCACAATTTGTCAGCGCTCAACATCTTCTTTAAGCTAAGAGAATAAACTTTACAGGAAATTTTAAGCAGAGGACATGAAAAGATACACAGTAGCTCTGACTAGAATTCAATTCTCCATAGGATGATGAACATGGCAGAACTACGCTTTATCTCAATGTGCTGCTAAAATATTTTTTAAATTAGTAAAGCCTGAGAGAAATTAATTTTTATCAAATCCAGCATTTTTTCTTTCCAAAGAGAAGTCACCTCTACATTGCTATCCTGCAGACACTTCTCTCTCAAAAATCTGGTCTGGAAACTGTCTGAAGAGAGACCACACCAAACAGTCACCTTTCAACAGGACACTGAACAAAGCTTTGATGATCCCGTTTTTTCAATTTAAATACTTAGCACCATTTAAAAACTTCAACAGTAAGCACTAATGATAGATTTTTTTTTCTTATACTGTAACATTTTTATACTGTTCAAAAATTCCAAAAAATTTTTATAAAGAAAAAACAAAACACAGCTGCTCGACTCACTAATAAAACCCCAGCATATTAAAATACATAATAAAATAGCCTGTCTTTACTGCTCTGCCATATGCTTGGTTTATTCTAGGTAATTAAATAAAAAGAACCAGCTTTAAAAGAAGCAGACCAAGTACTGGAGTTGGTACTTTTTCACAAATATCTGTTCCTTTTAAGAAGAGCTGTACAGAATGCACAAACCTTCTGCTTCCTTTGGTCATTTACTCTCCCCTACACAGAAGCAAGTTCCTGGAATTCCTATTTGTTGGAAAAAGGAAGTCACTATAAGTATTTAGTTTGAATACTACCTTCTTATGAAAGGCAAACTAAAGAAAACACCTGAGCCAAATACAATATTCCACCAGTTGAGATGCCGAGGAGCTCCATAATGTGGCAAGGCTTTATAAAGACTTACTAAGCAATTAGACCTGAGACTGAGGGACTAGCAGCCATTGGGCTTCATGTTCTCTCTGAAATACTTAAATATCTATTTCACATTTGCATTCCTATCCTATCCAAACTGAGAAAATAGTATTTTTATTCTTTCTGCCATTAGAATTTGGTTGAGAAAACAACGCTACCAAAGTAAAAGCTATCCTTCAGATTATGAAAAATTATCCAGAAGAACATGTTCTTATTCAGATTATTAAAGAATTTTATTCCCTTACTGCATATAGAAAGAAAAGACATATTTCTCATTTGTCATCAGAGCCACAACTTCTTCAGTTCCTCTCAATGGAACGCCAAAACCTAAAAAACAGAAAAAAAAAAACCAACCCAAAAGACCAAGCAACCTATTAACTCAATAACCATTGAGCACACCTTTGACATTCCACTTTCTAATATCACATACTTGGTCAACACTTGCCATATATAGCAGTGCAATGACTCAGGGCAGTCTTGTCCTGCTAAAACGGTATTTTTACACAGTATACTGTAAGGTGGTAGTTATCCTTAAAAAAAGACATCAACATTGTCCAGCAGGTGCCATGTCGTGGTAAATAGCCATATCACAAAGAATATTGCATGAGTACTGTTAGCTGAATGTTGAAAAGATGCTGAATTTTTAATGTAAGCAACTGCATATTTACTACGTTGCCATCCTGATCAATAAATAAAGTATACTTGTCAGAATACATGAATAAGAGACATGATTTCAAATATTTTAATTTATTATGTTTACTTTTTAATCCAAAACCTGATCAGATTTGCTTATTAGTGAAGCTAAGAGTTTCAGTTGCACAGTAAATACCACACATTGTGTTTGGCATAATCAGATGTTTAGATCCACACAGTACTTCTGTTTCAGTACCAATGCTGAAATTGTGATTCTTCTTACAACATAAGCCAATTTTTGGCCAACAAAAATGTTGTTTCAGTTACAAGCAGCAATTTTATTTACAACAGGCACATGACAGTTGGCCTCTGAACAGAAGCAAGAAAAGGGCAGAATTTTCCTCTTTGTGTCCTGCTCAAAATAGTGGTCCTTTAATTGTATGTGTTAGAAATTGCATCAAGCTTGGAAATCTCTCAAAAAATAAAGTCCAGCAATGGGCTCTATCTCAATCTGCTTAATAGAAAGGGCAGTTCAACAGCTGCAGAACAGGAATCATAAGATGGCATGCACTGCCCTTTAGTGGTTGTAGAAATTCTCACCCATAAAGTACACTACTGCCAGTTTATCCCAAAGAGAAGCATAACTTATTTTGCTTTTCTGGAAAAATCTTGACACGTTTTCCTGAAAGCTAAAGGTAACAGTAGTTTGCACACCTCAACAGCATGAAAACTATTAGTCTCATTTCAATGTGGCAAATACTTCAACGGGAAAGGAGTTTTGGAAGGATATGTTGACTAAATGTGCTATGGGTTCTAACTGATCAAACTGCAGAATAGGGTAAGGAAGCAGTAGGCTTGAGATGACAGAAAAAGAGAAAAGCTGAAATTAAAGAGAAGAATGAACTCTTTAGTTCATCCTTGTAACACTGGACATGGTCTGAAGGATTTATTATAAAGAATTCATGCAGGGCTGGGATGTACAATATCAACTACTTCTGAAACTACTATTGGTGACCGTCCATATTACCAGACACACAAGTAGTGTTGAGTACTGAACCATTAAATTTTTCTTTCAAGTTACTGAAACTTTCATTTAGGTAACTTCATATTTGTTTTCCCTCTTGTGCTTTTAGAAGGTAATTGCTGTCTGACTTCAGAATATGTAATGCTTCAGTATTCTCACACAGATACTTCTTCTACCACTCACAGTTCCAAGACTGCAAGTAATGCAGAATTGTCCACAGGCCAATGGTTGTTGTTGAATTCCTTAGGTTACTGTGAAAAATGGAAGTTTTAATAGAAGTTTAAAGCTCATTTGAGGGAAACACTGCCATTTCTAGGCTTGTAATAGTGTGAAATAAATTGGGTTTAATTTTAAGGTCTGCTATGGGTTAGCTGGCCAGTCATTACTGTCATGTAAGTTCTGTCTTCTACATGTTCACAGTATTTCAAAAGTGTACTGAAATGTTCTAACAGAAGGGCTATATTCATTATTACTACTTAAATGATGTATCATGCTAGCAGATTTTCAGCTCTGAAAATGAGGGGGTTTATATTAGTTATCTAACAATTTGATCTCTAGGACTGTAGAATTTTTGTCTGAAGTCTCTCATTAAGCTTGCACATGATAAATGAATGAATGCCATCCTGTATTTTCCTCAAAGCTGCAGTGAAATAATTTTTACTTTGAAAATCCTAGGTGCGCATTCAGAATTACAGAAGATGGACTGTTGATCCTGGAAATACCAGTTAGCACCAGTTCCAAACTTACAAGTATGTTGCAGATTTGGAACATGAAACTGCTGCATCTTCATGGTTAGTCCTTAATTTGAAGTGACCACTTTGTTTCAGTACATTTCTTCTGCTTTGATCTTAGCAGTAAAAAACACTCAGCAATTCACAGAAAAACACAATGAAAAGTGATGAAAATACAAAAGTGTATCACATGCAATTTTCCACTGGAGTTACTGCTAGACAGTACCTGGTTTTTTATTATATTATTAGGATGTCATGCAGCTAAAAAGATTGACACATTTTAATTCCTGTTATTTCTTATTGTGTATATAGGAGCACATAGGCACCCAAAGTCTTTACAAAAACGTTTCTTGCTCAGTCTGTGACCATGTGGACTACGACAGAAATTCATAGTCTCTCTTAGGGACTCATTACCTGATTTATTTTCGTATTTCAACACATTTACCCAGATTCTTATTACACAGTGATTTTATTATGTTGCATACAGAATGACCTTCCATGGTATTTATTACGAATTTGGTATGAATTGAGAATCCAGTGGCAACTGAAAATGATGGTAGCTGTACGAGTTCATAGTTATGTCCCGCCAGGAAAAGACCAGTCCTGCCAGGAAAAGACCAAGTAATAAGAAAGCCTTCAAATTAGCCTTGCATCCCAGGTGTGATTGGAACACTAGAAAATGTTTTAACTTCATTATGTTAAAAATTTTGTTCTAAACCTACACTGCCACTTTCTTAGGTACTTCATGTATGCTATCAAAATGTAAGGCAGTTTTATATTTTCCCAAAGGAAGAAGATGCATCTCCTGTTTACAAAGAAAATAAATTTAGATTTTTAAAAACCTTGGATTTTTTCTAGCTCTCTACTGTACAAAACCCCCCAAAACTTTTAGATGTTGCAGGGAAGAAATAGAGACTTTGTAATAGCATAGCCTTGTTCAAAGATGAAATGGAAGCTTGGTTGCTTTTTCCTCTTTTAACTTCTTCAAAAAGATAATTAGGAGGAGAAGCATAGTGGTAAGTCAAACAATCTTCATGCATTAATAGGTCATTGACCAGCAGATAAGGTGAGAAGATAAGACAGCATGGGCAATTAGTCTTTAAAACATGCATCATGAAAAACATTATTACTTAAAATAGATATTTGTACTTCTAAAAAAGTTACACATTCAGTTATTTTGACTATTTTCTCAGAGGTAGCATAGAGAGGCTGGATTCATCCTGTTTGAACTCTGCAAAATCCTGAGTTCACTGTGTCACGTTGGATAAAGCACTTGTGAAACAAAGGCAGTCAGCTGGGAATACTAGGCAGAAGGTCTTTGGCAGAAAGTAGTTAATGAATCTGGGCCATGACATCCAGTGGAGAACTTGGAGCATCTAAGGAATACCAAGGAGTTAAAATTATATAACCTTTAAGTTATTACGGGCTGCTTTCCAAGAAAGCATGACTTCCAATACTTGAGCATGCAAGCCAGATTTCATTTCTGGCTCTATTTCACTCTGCTGTAATAGTTTAATTTAGTTGAACTAGAGATTCTCATCTGCTATGAAGAACAAGAGCTAGAACAATACAACTGCAGCAAAATTAATTTGCAATTGATGAGAGAGAGTAAAATCAATAGCTTCCTGCAGCAATTCTGCATCTATGTGGGCTTTTTGCATGTTTGCTGTCTGCTGAAAAAATCCCAGCACTGATAAAAGATGCATTTTTTTGCTAATAACATATTATATGTTACTATGATTTTTATTAACTTTATCTAAAATACATGTTAAGACTAGTTGTGTGACCAGGAAATGAAGTTTGCATTGATTTTCTCTATGAGTACTTTAATGGCTGGGAATACCAAATCAAACCTTCTCCCGAGTAAACGCATCCTGAGATCACAGAATCACAGAATGGTTTGGGTTGGAAGGGACTTTAAAATCATCTAGTTCCAACCCCCTGCCATGGGCAGGGACACTTCACACTAGACCAGGTTGCTCAAAGCCCTCTCCAACCTGGCCTTGAACACTGCCAGGGATGGGGCAGCCACAGCTTCTCTGGGTAACCTGTTCCAGTGCCTCACCACTCTCACAGGGAAGAAGTCCTTCCTAATGTCTAACCTAAATCTCTCCTCTTTCAGTTTAAAGCCATTACACCTTGTTTTGTCCCTACATACCCTTGTAAAAAGCCCCTCTCCAGATTTCCTGTAGTTCCCCTTTAGGTACTGGAAGACTGTTATAAGGTCTCCTTGAGCCTTCTTCAGGCTTAGCACTATTGCAAAAGCAGAACTGCAAACAGAAGTAAAAGTTGTACCAAGCTGTTGCACTTGAAATGGGAAAAAACCTTTTTTATGTATAATCAAAATGAATGTTATTTCTCATGACTGAAAAATTATTTTAAAAATTGCAATGACACTTCTATTATAATAAAGAAACATTTGAAATTACAGGCAAAACAAATAGTGAACTATATAAATACAAAACTGTATAAAAAAATTAAGTTTGAGACTGTGCGGGATTCCAGACAGAACAGAAAGGCACATATATCTGTGTATACCTGTGCACTTGCATGTAACTCCTCTATACTCTTGCTTATATGGCCGATGGTTCCTGAATATGACATCTATCATACAATCATCTCCTTGTTAAAGTATTGTTCAATGAACAAGTTGTAGTCTTGGGACAGAGAAGGAAAGTAAACAAAGTAGAATTTTGATTTCTAATAATGTTACATATAACTGGATTTGTACAGAACATTTTCTTGGAAGATGACCCTAATTTCTTCAGAAATATAATATACAGTTTCCTTTTTGAGCACATCACAATCATAACAGGGACTGATGGGACCCATGGGTATATGTTATATATAACTGCTAGTGAATACAAATGGAAATACTTGGCTGAAGTAGTTAACCCTGAGGCAAATTCTCAACAACGAGGCAAATACTACTAATACTTTGTGCTTATAACAGAAGCTGAGAAGAATTCATAAGTGTTACTGAATTAAACCAAAAAGCTAGCTTCTCAGCCAAGGTTCTGCAAAAAAATTAAGTTGCACAACCAGGAACCAAGGCGTTTTCCATGGCTCAGTTACATTTTGAAATTAGGAGAAGACTCACATTAATTACTTGCTTCCAGCTTTGTCACCTTTCTCATCTTTCTCACAATCTGTCACTGAATATTCAATCATATTAAAAGTATCAATATCTCACCAGTGCCATTCTGTGAGAACTTTGTATATGCATTGAGAAATGCAGTGAAATAATTCTCTTTCTGGGAAAAGTGGATCATAAACTTCACTATTATGAAGTGATGGCCAGCCTAAAGCAGAAACATCTTTTATTTAAATTTTTAGAGCTCTGAAGTATCATAATTGTGCAAAATACATTACTTTATGACATAATTTAGAAAATTAGGGTTTAGAACTGCAATAATGGCCTATATTTCCAGCCCTCATGTTTCCAGTGATAACTTCAAAAATAAGAACTGTTAAATAATGCGGTAGTGATCTCCTGAGTCTGCAAAGAGACTTGGCCACCAGCTCTGTTCAGAAAACTTCCATCTTCATTGAGATGGAAGCCAACATCATTCCTGATTCTTTCAGATTAAAAACCTAGAAAATGTGCTTGAATTTAAAGAACAGGTGTGGAATAGAAATGATTCTTGTTAACTCTGGATTTTGTTCTTCCCAACAAAACCCAGGACACAATGAAAGTCTTGTTTAATTCACTATCACTTTCTCAATTTGCTTATTAAGTGATGTTAACACAGCACTTTCATTCTAGAAAAGCATTCAAAGAAGCAGACAATCAAGTTTAGCAATTCCATTGACACTGACATCCATCCACAAAGTAAGTTAATTATGATTTATGGAGGAAGAGGAACAAACTGCAATATCTGTTTGCATTCTAAGACCACTGTGTGCCTTTATTTCCCGGAATGGTCCACACAGGGCCATGCCTAGACAGCCCTTTCTCTACTGCTAGGACGATACATGCAAAGAACTGAAACCAGTCAGATGGACAAGCTATGTGAAAGCCCATCTGTTAAGGCAGTGGCAATAACAACAAACCCTTCATGAATGTTGGGATGTTGTTAGCATCCAGAAACGGAAAGCTGATAATCGGAAACTCTTCTACTTAAGCCAGCATTATTTTTTCATAAAAACCCCAAACCTAAGAGTATACTAAAAAGTTAAACCTTTTAGTGATGAGGTAAGTGGTACAGCAGAAACAAGTGTGGGTGAAACATCTTCCTATTGTTTTTTCAATTACATGGTATTTTCTGATACGTACTATACAACGTGATCCTAGAGAAATTAACTGTAAATGACTGAAGAACACACGTATTGAAAAAAACCCTGTTGAGTAAGAATGAAACTGCTTGCCATTCTTAGAAAACTGAATAGGAGAAAAAAAAAAAAAAAAAAAAAAAAAAAAGGACCAGATTTTTCTTTTTCTTTTTTCAATTTATAAAACTAGTGGGTACTCAAGACATCTGCCTCTAAAGGATGAAGAATATAATTTATAGTTCTAAGAAACTGCATATTTTTTTCCAATAGCATTCTAGTAGCTTAAGGCACTAAACCAGTTCCTTATGTGTAGAACAATAACGGTTTGATTTTGCTGAAGTTAAATAAGACTTTGTCCAGCTTTCAATGGGACACGAACAGACTGCAAGGCACATTTTGCATGATCACTTTTAACTCGAAGAATAAATGCCCATAGCTGTTACCTGTTCTCTTAAGGAACTGTAGATAAATAGACAATGTTTTGCCAAATAATTGTGAAAATAATATACTAATGTACTTATAAGCATTATCTTAAAATGGGCTGCTGTTTCCGAATCTGTTTTACATTATCTTTCTTCACTTGAAAATACACAGAAGTAATTACAGCACAGAATTTTCTCATGCAAATACACAAGGTGGGAAATATTCTCCCCTCATTTCCACCCTTACCACAATTTTCATTCATTCTTAGACTGAGTGAAAGGAGCAGGTTACAATGACACAGTTAACAATTCATTTTAGTCAATTTAACGATAATTACTCCACAATCATTGCTTATTTACAAACATGTACATGCTTGCTTTAGTTATGGAATTAATCATAAAACACATAAGGTATTTAATATTGTAATTAAGTATAGATTTATTAATGACACATAACACTTGTATCTAATTAATGCACACAGTTAATCATTAAGTGTCTTGCTAAGTGCTTATTAGGGTGTCTCTATCCATGGACAGCTGATATTTCCCTTTGTCATCTGCCTGATATCTTCACATTTCAAGACAGCAAGGAACACAAAGGAAGGTAAGACCTTTGAGGAAATTATTTTGCATCATGAGTATTACTTCAGATTTTGTTGTGCTACTGCTTTACAATTAGAAAACGACCCAACAGCTCCTGTCTTGGAATGCTTACAATCTAATATTTTAAAATCTCAAAAGCAGGAAGTCCTGCTAGACCCAGATAACTTGTGCTTTGTGTTAGAATATACATGGCTTTTTCTTTTAATGGGCATTTGCATACAAAAGTAGTTCGTTCTTAATGATGAAATCTTCTATTGATTAAGGAAATTTCCTTTACACGGAAACGTGCGCTACCTCAAGAAACCCAAAGTTTGCAACTCATCTACACTTGACATATACAGAATTCAGGGTGGTTGTGCATCCTGTGCAGATGGGCTGCTGTTTCTTGTTAATATCATTTTATTATTTATTCATGTTGCGGTAATGTTCAAAGTCTCTGACCCAGATCACAACTTCATTATAGTACAGGTGATCCATACCTAAAGGCTGACTCAATTCCTACCCTAAAAGACTAGCTTTAGAAAAAATACAAGTAAATGAGATACGACATACAAGCAAAGAAATTCAGATCACAGCCAAACTTTCTGTTAGTTACCTGCTATTTTTATATTTTCCATAAACTCCCTATTGCCATTCCATTTCCTCCTCAGCCACTGTAAATAACAATTATGTCTCTTTCTCAGTTTCACGTTTTTGTTACAAGGAAAAAAAAAACCCAAAACCAAACAAATCAAACATGGTGCACTGAATCAGAACCACTCAGCTTACTCAGTATAGCATTCCTCCCATGGATAGCTGTACAAATCTCCCACAGATTTTTAGTGGCTTCAGCTACCTCCTCCTGTTCAGGGAGGAGTGATGGCTACTGTCATGTATGCTGTGATCGGTTGTTCAAAACTATGGAGTTTAGCCAGCTGTTGCTACTAGTGTCTTCTGAAAATAGTCCTACCCAAAGAACATTCCTCTGCCTTGCCCCTGTGGGGCACATCCTCCTCCCTAAAAGTTGTTAGGGGTTACACTTCTTTCTCATATATTTTTTTTTAAATTGTTTATACGTGTCAGCTTCATCCTCATGAACATTTTTGGTGTGATTTGATATTTAAAGTTGAAAATGTACCCTCTATATTGTTTGCTTCCTCATCTTTGCCCTCCTTGCTGTTGATTCTTCTCTGCAAGTCTCTTCTTTCTACTTTTGTTACTAAATAATTAGCCAACATTTACAAAACAGTACAAATGTCTGAAACGGAAAGGAAAGTTCAAGGATTTAGAACACAAAAAACCCCAACATAACTGGATACATACACTGGCTCTGAAAACTGCACAAGATAGGGCTTTGTTTAAACAATTTTTTCTGTAATATCCATATAAAAGTAACAAGTGTCCTCATAAGCCAATTTCACTGGTTAGGGAAATCTTCCCTAATGTCTTAACATATCAGACAGAAATTTATAAATGAGGGATCACATATCCTTTACCAACTGAATCCAGAATACTAAATTATAACCTATTAAGAGGATTTTATCTTATTTATGAAATTAATACTTCTGTAAGATTTCCAAATGTTTGAATTAAATCAGCAATATGTTTTATCAGAACGCTGAACGAGATGTACCTGCTTAGTACATTTAAGTAGGTAGCTTTTCTCCCCTTCCCCCCACTCCCCAATTAGATTTCCAATAATATGGCACATATCCTATAATATTTTAATGCCTTTTCATGAAGGGAACTTCCACTAGTGCAAATGCTGGAAGAAATCTTAATTATATTAATATGTAATTTATATGACAGTAGTTATGTGATAGATGTCCGGAGCATCTGAGATCAAAACACTGAATCAGTCATGAGCACATGCATGTCATTATCTTAAGAGAAACAGTATGCTCCTTTTCTACTTCTGAAGAAATGATTCAAATTTCAATCCAACAATGTAAAATTGTACTTGAAAATAATTAAGCTGCTTTCTCACTGTGGGAGAAAACAAGCACCATGAATATCTATCAAGTATTAATTTCTATGGTGTTAGGTTTTTTGGTGTTTGATGTTTTTATGGGGAAAAAAATGATGAAATGCCCTCATGATGAGCAAATGCTAACAGATGGCTAAAATGATTGTGTTCAAATTGTCCAGAGAAGTTTGCCTTGACCTGAGACCTTGCAGAAATAAATACATATATACTTATCTCCCCCTTTCTAAAGAGGACATAAAAGGATTGCGAGCAGTGCAACACAAGCACACATACAATAATAAAGGCACTGTAGACAAAAACATGTTAAAATTTTCTAATGGCAACCAGTGAATGTGTAAAGTGAAAAAGATTTTTTCTTTTTTTATTTTAAAGTTAGAAATACTTCTGGGACTAGCAGACTGACATCTTTCACTGTCTGCAATATCCCTATCCAACATAAGATAGGATCAGTGAGTAACAGTCATTCACCAAGACTCTTTGCCATGCCCACATGATTTGGAATCCCTGAGCTGAGACAGGACAATAAATGAAATACAGTTAGAATTACATGGTTGATGGTCAAAGACACTAAGACAGATAAAAATGACAAGCCTAGCAAGTAGTGATAGCTTCATATATACAGACAATTCTACCAGAGAAACACACTTTAAAACATGCCTTACTCACTGTTTTGGGAATGCTGTCTCACTTTGAGCTATTACAGCTGTCTTTCAAAACAACATGTGTAAAGGCAAGCCAAAGGCAGATGCTCACCCAGAGACTTTACCTGTGTTCTTGCAAACTTTTCAAAATAGAATCCAGGGAACCCCAAATAATTTTAATTCAATAACAACTGTGGTGCTAAAAAAGAAGAATGCTAGTTACAACATAGAGTAGGTTTTTCATAAGCCACTCTAAGTTAAGTGATATGTTACCATTTGAGTGAAACATCTGAAGTTCATTTCTCATTTTAGCTTTCTTGTGCTAAAGACATCTCCAGTCATCTCTTTTGGCTAGAGCTGATGGGCAATATATACTGCTTGAATTAGTGTCACTAATCGTACTTTGCAAAAATAGATACTCCAATTGAAGCTCTGAAGGCTGAAGTAATGGGCTCACATAAAGGGCAGTCTGTAGCTCTCCATTCGTTCTTATGCAAGCTGTTGGTTTGTTTTCCCACACAGGCTGAGCATCACGTAGTCTCATCCGTAATATTCTGCCAAAGCTTGTCCTGAGCATGCTGTAATTTGTCTGATAAGGCAAGACTTGGTGAATCCATCTTCCAGGAACTCGTCTTGGAAATGAACATTTTGTATCCACAACCACCTGTGGCAAGATGTGCCACACGTCTACGACCTGTATTTCTGTTGAATTTGGTTTCTACTAGCTTGACTAAATAACACTTAAGTCTGACCTTGGAAGAGAAAGTCAAGAGTTGATCCTAATGTATCCTCTCACACCGCAACCGATTTTTCAGCTTCTGTAGTTTCCTCCTTTCAATTGTTTCTTTTCCAAGCAAGAGTCCTATGCTCCTCATACAGAAGCTATTCTTTTATCTTTGCTTATTTTATTGCCTTTCTCTGAATATTTTTCTCCTTCTACAGCATTTTGGAATTGACAGCACCAGAACTATAACCATTACCCAAGGTGTGGATTTATTTGAAGACTTAATGATGGTTTGTCTTTTGTGCCTTGTTTTCTATAGTCATTGCTTTATAATTCCTAACATTTGGGATGTTTGAGGTTGGGTTTTTTTGGTTGGTTTGGTTTTGTTTTGTGGTCCAGACAGCCAGATGAGAACTATTCCAAGTGCCCTCTGCTTCCACTGCATCAAACATAACATGGGCGTCTGTTCCTCAGAATAGTTTTGCTTTGAATATTGTTAAATGGCATTCCTTCCTAATGTAGACATAGCTGTATTACTTGGATAACCCTTACCCACGTTTGTTGAGCCCTTCAAGCACGAGTTGGACTTCCCTTTGCAGAAGCCATACTGACATCTCCCAGGCAGACTATATTTAGCCAGGCATCATTAATTCTACTTCACTATAGTCTGTACCAAATTTTTCTGGTAAAATCCTCCAGTTTACATGCCTGTAATTCCCTAGCAGCTTCAGGGATTGCTTGAGCAACAGGGTTATCTCTAATAATCTAAACCAAAATGTTTAAATACTTGCTAGGTAAAAATATTAATTCAGAGATTCCTTTGTGTATGATTAGAATCCTCAGACAATGTTTTCTAAAAGATAAACATAGCCATTTTTTTCAAGAAAATTAAATTAGAGATGTCTTTATCTTGGCCTTAGATAAAGTAATAATAGATACAGTTGCCAATCAAACCAAAAGGAAATATTTTTGTAACTCAAGCATATTTTCCCTTCGAACTTTCTGCCCCCCCAAATTACTTTTCTTTTTTAAGTTTTAAAGTAATCATATGACTGAATACAAACATTTGCTACAGATGTGAACAGAGCCATGTATGCTGCTTCTACATCAACATTCAGGAAGGGAACAATCTACCTCTGTTCAGCTACTACACCAAATACTAAGCTTGCATTTTCTGGTAGAAGGATGAAATACAACTGCATCATCTCTGATTGCCACAAAGCTGCAGCTTGAAGGCATGTGGTATTTATTAAACACATCAAAGCTACCGAGAAAGTCAGAAGCAAATATATCTGACCAGGATAGAGTTTATCAATTATCAGTATTTAAAAAAAAAAGACCTAAAGGCTTATTTAACAACAGTTCTGAAAAAACAATTCAGTATTCATAGAAGGCCTCTTCCACTAAAGACTCTCTTACTCACAAAGACAAGGTACTTGTTACTTCTAAAATTCCCAGCAGTCCCATGCTACTCATGATGACCCATAGTTGGAGTGTCTGGTTGAGCTTGGTTTGGTTGGAAAGCTGGCTGTTCACATGAGTGACCCAGCTATGCTGGTTCATTGCTGTAACATAAGCATCTACCTGCTTCCGCGTGTCTAACTGGATGAGATCTTCTGTGTGCAACAACTGTTATCATAGGACTTTTATTTCCATTAAGCTCTCAATGGAGGCTTTTGCAATCTATTTTTACATATGTTTTGTGTTAGTCACATTTGCAATTATCCAGGTTATCCTGACCTCCTCATTACTCCTCATTACATTATTATAATTGAGAGTTAACTAATTGAAACCATAGGTGCAGTTTTTGACCAAGACATACTTTTCCTGCAATAATGCACAACTCCCCTTTCCTTCCTTCAAGGAAACCATAGGAAATTCACAGCCAATGCTCTCCAGCAGAAAGCTTTTGGATATCGATCACAGGCAAAAAATCTACCAATAAGTAGAGGAATCACCATTTTCCTTCCCTTCACCTTCCTATTCCTCAAAATATCAGAAGACACACATTTCTAAAGACATAATACCACTTCAGGAAGGCATCATACAGGAGATAAAACGGAGAAGGGTCATATACCTTTGCACCTCACATAATTTTTCACTTTCTCTGGGGGATGGGCGAGAGCCTTTCAACATATGCCAGAGTAGCGCTAATTGGTGCTCTAACGCATGGTGGTTACCTTCTTTCAACAGCTGTTCTACAGCACAGAAAACAGAGTTGAAAGTGCTCCATCCTTTCAGGCCCAGATGCTCCCATCCCCTCCCCCAGCAGACTTCCAGGCTGCAGTTTGGGAAAGCCATGGGGAAAAGTGGCTCGAGGGGCTTGTTACATTGCCTTTGAAGCTGAAGATCTACTGCAGAATGAATGCACCACTACAGACCTGTCCTAACAGACACTGCATAAATAAAGGCAATTCCAATTTTAGAAGTAATTAAAAAAAACCCACCAAATAATGTGCAATTTTCATCTCATTATGTCATATCGCAAAAGTTATAATAGGCACATTTCTTCTTTGAAAAATTTCAAATTTGTATTTCTGTGTGTATATCAGTTTTTACTCAGCTACTACCATCTACCCACATTTACATGAAAACCTATTTTTAACACTAAGTAGTCCATTTATGTCTTGGAAGTCTAAAATAATAATGTACAACCATAATGGTATTAGAAGTGGGGGTTAATAAATATGCCTCATATATATCCTTTTTTCTTTATTAAAAATGTAAATGTGATGTAGATGGAGTTAGACCACAATTACTTACACACTTTCATTATCAGCACTGCTAGTGCAAGTAATTCCTAACCTTCACCTTCCCCAATTGCTCATTAATATCCCTATAACAGAGCCAGTTTTATGGGAGAACAGTTTGTGGGGTTGCTAGGAGATTGGCTAAAAAACCAAACACTTTTTTTCCCTTTCTTTCACCCAGCCCAGTTCCCTGCTTAAATTCAGAGTTCAGCCCAATAGATCATAACACTAGACAAGCAAAGACACAAAGTAAGGACAGGCAGAATACACTTGGGTACACTACCCTCCACAAGAAATGAAAGACAACCTTGCCTGAAACTTTTTCAGACACAGAGACTTGAACACTGCTGTCTTATTTATTTTTAAGACTATATTGTTTGTCATAGAAAGGTAGTAAGCACTTTTTAAAAATAATGCACTTGGACATAATTATACAACCAAAGTCAACCATTTAACAATTTTTTTTCCAGATGACAAAATGAACTGGGGCAGAATTCATAGCTTAAGGCCTGAAGGTGTAAAAGAATTAGCCCAGGTGGGCCTAGACATTTTTCTGGAACAAACCACCTATCGCATTTGGTGTCAGACACGGAAGCAAAGTACACACTGCACTGCTATCCCCCATCCTGGCTCAGCCTCACGGTGTTTGTGTGTTCCTTTTAGCTAGCAGACTTCTCAAGTCCAGCAGATCCTCAGGGTAATCCAGCCTCCCTAGCTGGGCTCTGTCCCTTCACACCAGCCATGGGCTTGGGCTTTGCTGCCCCTGAAAATGATTCAGACTCAGAAAGATATTTCTTTCTGTGTCTGTTTCTTAGCAGTGTTTCTTTCGAGCCTGAAATCACTCTTCCTGTAACCTTGAGTATATATGGCTTATTTGGCCTATGCATCCCTGGTTTTCGCTATGCTAGCAGAAATGTGTTTCAGCTACCATCCCATAAAGCTGCCTTTGTCATTCCCCTCCCTGCTGACTGGACCAATTTAGGTTCTTACCTTACAGGGCAAACCTGAGGAAACGCTTCCCAAGAGGCCAGTGAGGAAAAAATGCATCACCTCCTTAGTCTTCAGGAGCTCACATACCAAAACAAGTTGTTACACACGTCAAGTAAAAATTACTCTTATATTAACATTCACAAGACCAGTGAATACATGTTATCCCTAGTTTTAAAGTGACAGCAAATATGGACATGAATGTTAATTTGAGGAGATGACACCTATTTAGGTGGACACTGGAACTGGAGCGGAGAAGAAGTGCACCCTGAGATTTCTTACAGTTCCCATAGTTTGAAACAGATTTGTGTATGCAGTTTGTACAGGTACACACTTGGGATACAATCAAAGCTTTAAGATGGCACTAGTTTTTATAGGCAAGTTTAAGTATTATTTTCAAACTATCTCTTTATAACACAAATGCTAACAAAATCTTAAACACTGTAGAAAGAAGTCTTACAAATAAGGAATAAGGTATAAGATGTCGCACATTTCTAGGTAAATGCAGAATGCTTTAAGCACTGTTAGAAACCTAAAGGCGGTATTATTTTAGCCACTAAGAGGTGTGAATTTGTTCTCACCTCCCTGAGTACCTGAGTGCTATTATGCAATATATTTTGGAACATACTTAAAACGAGGCAGATCAGATTAACCACACTCACAGGCACCACTGAAGCCATAAATAAAACAGCAGATCCAGCCAGAGCTCTAAAACTATTTTATAAATTCTAAAATTAGCGGTATCATATACTTATGACATACTTGCCCACTATATTATAATTTTACAACTAGTTTTCCCTGTTCCCCCAGGTACTAGTAGCTTTCCAGATAAATTAACTTCTAATATGTTATGGGAACATTGTTATTTCGGGTCAACATTTTCAATGTGAACTCATTGTCTCCATGAAGCAAAGAAATATTATAATCCATTAATATCTTTTTCAACGAAAAGGATGAAATCTTCCCCTGGTTAGGCTGATAAACACTTTGGTGTCAAAACTAAGCCTCTTTATCATGATAACCCAGAGTAATGGTCTGCTGCTCCAGGCACTTTACTTTACAGATGAAAAATCAGTCTACTTTCATGGAATTAGATTAATGCCGTAACAGGAAATACTTCTGGGGCTGAACTTGCTTCATGCCTTCAAAGCTGGCTGTAAATTTAAAATACTTCCTGAACTCAAAAGATAAGACAGGAGAGAAGGAAAAAAGCAAAACAGTGGAATGACCCTCTTTCTGAAGAAAAATATTGCTTCCTGAAAAAGCTGTCGAAAGCTACTTGCTAAGGGCATTGTACTCCAGAGGGCCCAAGGCAGGTCTGGTTTAGTTGAACGTGAGGATTCTGGGTATATTTCAGACAGTTGCCATAAATCTGTTCCTTCCATAATCCGCTCCGATAAACTTTTCTTTTTTTAGTCATCTTGGCAAAAGCCAAAGTAATAACTTTCTCAGCTTTTAGCAAATACAAAACAGCTTGCTATTTTATGTACAATATTTTCAAGGATTATAGTTTTGCAAACTTGGAAAAATGCTGACCCCAAGCCTCAAAATTGAATTTCAACTCTGAAAATGGACAACAAACAGCAAATTCAGTAACACCTTTATATATAAATAGCCTTACAATAAAAGATGTAAGGCATTCTTAAGAGTAATTTCACATTTATAGTATCAGAATCTGAAGTCTGATACAAAATATTACTATAAAGGCAGACTTTAGGGAATTCTGTGTTAAGTTTGTGAGGACAGGGTAAGTCTTCTTTAGTTCTCTGTTCCATCAAACAGCATATACTAAGGAGTCTCTTGTTTTTTTTATGTGGCATACATTTAAATGCATGGAATACCACATCACAAAAAACTCAGAATCAAGTATCTTAGTAAATTTTACAATTTAGTACTGAGTAACAGCAACATTCATATTGTCAGAACGTTGAGTCAGAGAATCTGAGGAAGATAAATATGTGACTCCCACCCATTCGTCTCTTGACTAGATGAACATTTGTGCCTACTTGGGCTAATATTTTCAAGAATCACGAAATCCCTTTTGCCTCTTATGCTTGTTTCACTCAGTACATTCCTGCAGTTGAAAAAAGCCAACCTACTTAGTGGCTTGCCTCCTTGTTCAAACTTCACCTCTGTAATATTACTAGCCCAAAGATACATGGGTTTAAGTGTTTGTTCCTGTGCCAAGGCACTCTTTGCTTGATCATTAAGCAAAATTGTTACTTTGAAACAGTAAACAGGAAAATATGTTCATTGACCAGCACAAATCTGAAACTAGCACAAAAGGCCTGGTCATCTATCTATTTGTAAGCATTCCTGTACAGGCTTCCATGCTACATGTCAACAGCTGTATGCTATTTCTGAATGTCAACTTTACTCCCAGGTTTAAACAGGTAAATAAAAAGCCGATCCACAAATAACCCTCAGTCTTCAAAGATCACATCAGATCCACAACATGCATAGCCTGCAGCTCTCTAGTCATCTCTAAGCACCAATTTAATCAGTAGGAATAACTACAGAGGTTTGCTAAAGATGAGTGGGAGGTGAGAGAATGCTGTGAAAAGGGCACGTAAGTAATTCAACCAACTGAATTTGATGACAGAATTGTGTAAAGCATGCATTTACACATTTTTGAGAGACCAGCTTGAAGCTGAAACACACACACAGTTGTTTAAATGTTCAGGAAGACTGTAACAAACCAGATGCTTTTCTTAGTAGATTTTACATGAGCTTCTCACAGATTATAATTGGATACATTACTCTGCTAGTTCTTTCTGCAATACAAGACTGCATGCTGAAATAAACCAGCACCGCAGCAGGATCTACCATCTACACAACAATTCCACCTTTGACCTTACAGTATGCTCAAAAGTCCAGGAAATAGAAAGGAAAAACTCCTCAAAAATCTATTTTAAGATCCTCTCACTACGAATTGTACCCTAAATGCCTGGTGTTTCCCTCACATATTAAATCCATTCATAATAGGCAGTTCTCAGAGGTTTTTCTAGAAGGATTGCAATATTGTGACAGATATTCTTTTTGCTTGTAAGTCTTCAGGACCAAATACATTTTACAGAACACTACGGCAGAAACATACTGCAATTCAGGGACAAACAAGCTTGGCATCAGGAAAACGCAGTATTTAAAACTAGCCTTACTCAAGATAATACTTTTAAAAGCTATATTTAAATTCATGTGCTAAAACAATCCTGTGCCTTACTGCCTTGTAAGGAATTGTAGATACATGAGACCAGTTAACGCAACAATAGGACTACGTACTATTAAGATAAAACAATCTTGCTACATAACACATTGCTGGCCTTTAACTCTGTTAGCAGCTATTCTGATTGATGAAGATGGTTCGATGAACCTCTATGAGTTTTTTTCTGTCAATGTTTTACTCATATGACACATGCAAAAAGGATTCAAATGGAAAATGTAATATCACACCTGCATATTTATCTGGGCAGCCTTATAGAGCAGAATATAATCTTGTCCACTAACTTCTATAGAAATATTTTCTACTGACTGATATGTGATTAAATAATAAGAGCATCAACCTCACTAGAAAGTTAGATTAAGACAAATGAACAGTGTTTTATTCTATGAAATGGCAAATATATGAAAAAGCTAATCATTATTAAAAAAGGTAGAATGTTACAGTAACAAACAAAAAATTTAAAAAATTAAAGAAATAGTAAGAAACAAACTAACCAATAAACTAATTTGATTTTTTAATTTTTCCTTTTTTGTTTTTGTTTTGGTGTTGGGAATTTTTTTGAGGGATGGATTTGTTTTCTTTTATGTAAGACACATTGAATCTGAGACCTTGCGTTTCCTACAAATAAACACGTTAGCTTCATGTTGGGATTGCTGACAAACAGGGTTCCTGCAACAGGCAGCCATCGTGCCCCGAGACACTAGTATGGGATGCCATGAGTTTAGAAGTATCAAATATCCATAAAACTCTCTACAAAGTAGCACTGCACCCCATCTCTGCTTCCACAACACCTCCTCGCATCCACAGGCATCTGTTAGTTTCCTCTTTCTTTCTGCAGCACAGACACTGATCTTGCTGCTTCGGACTGAAGACCACACATGAAAATACTGACACTACACAGGACATAGGTCACTTGAATAAAGAACTGTATGGATCTCCTGTATGGAAAAAAACTAACAAAAGACATCGCAGTGTTAAAAAACACATTTCAAGAATCCACTTACTTGCTTTTCGGAGTTAAAAGCATCATTATGAAAGAATTAAGCTCCTTTGTGAAATGGATCCATCATGTAGAAACTTCAGCGGGAGACTTTAGCCTTATCAATTATTCACATGTGAAGGAAATTTTTATAAATTAACATTGCTCCTGTCAGAATGTTGTTCTATTTGCATGTGTTTAACAAAATGTTGCCTTCTTCCACCTACACTCACTAGAAATAGAGCAAACATTTCAGTCTTTTCTTTAAGAAAAGCACAGAAATACTGCTCTTCTAAACTTCAAACCCTCAATTTAATAAAGAGGGGCATTTCAAGTCAGAGTAGAAGAAGCTGTATCTTTTACTTCTTGAATTGAAGTTTATTACTTCAATTATTGTAATACATCAAGTCTAGAGTAAGACAAGATCCATAAGCAGAACATGTGATTGCGACAGGCACCAGCTGTAACATTCATTTATCTACTGGTGTCTGTGTTTGTTACAAAAGGGTTGGAAAACTTCACTTGAGTGAGCTCAAACAATGCTTTTCTGTCCCACACAGATACCACATCAATATCCACTTTTGTGAGAGACTAGTCTTCCAGAAAATATTTGTTTTAAAAGAAGAGAACTGGAATACTCAATTTGTTTGCTGTATTTAAGAAAATACTCTTCAGTTTTTCCCCTGAGAACATATATTTGGTAGGTATGGGCAAGCTTGTTGTATTATTAACAATGATTTGGAGAAAAAAACAATTCCTGAGGTGGCAACAGAATTACTGCTAACCATTAGCCCTTTTTATGGATGGGTTGGGTTTTTTTTTTCACATTTCAGAGTTCAATTGAAAGTATGGACATTATCTTTTGGCATGTTGTCCTGTGAGTGGTAACCTAAAAGGGAATGAGAAGACTATCAGCTGGATGCATTTTGCCACAGCAGAAACCGTTATGACACAATACACAGTAAAATTCAAGCTAAAACAACACAGTTGTTGTGCTACCATAACTACGCTGAATGTGGATGCTGACAAGCTCCACAGCAAGATTTCTAATTCTTTGTGACATATAATTACGCGCCCCAAAAGGATTGATTAACATAACTCCTTAGGAAACATATGGGATAGTGATTTAGCTTACTGATTTAACTAAAACTGGGATGAGCCCTAGGAATCTCTGTGTCACACACAAGATAGAGCAATGACAGGGCATGCACAGTAACTGAAGTCCACCCTCCCTCAAGATAAGCAAACTTCAGTGCATCTACTCAAGCTTAGAAAACCTCACATAGCTCTGTAGTGTAAGTGTACGTGGTGATGTCCTTGCATAGTAACACAGGGCCGTTTTAGGGAGCACTCCCAATCTGAGTGCAGAAATTCTACATTAAAATTTTTTACTACCAGGTTGTGTCTGTAAAGTTACTACCAGGTTATACTGACAAATGTATTCCTGTAATTCAATAACAGACATAGAGAAGGTGGGAAGATTTTTTGAGGGGTGGAACAATTAGCAAATCTCTACAGAAAAAATTCTAGAAAAACAATCTCAGAGCAGTCAGTCAGGGTAAAACACCTGGACTATTTATACTGTTATGCCATTAAGACTATATGCAAAGAAAAAGAAATTAAATTAGATGGTATGTGAAGGCACACATGCTCTTCTGAGGCCTGGGCAGAAATACAGGCCCATTTATGCTTCACAAAAGCCATGCTCAGACTGTTTAAGAAATTAGCAGTATTAGGGGTGGGTGGGGGGAAAAGCATGCCAGCATGCCACAAGGCACCACTGCATGCCCACGATGTCCTCCTCCACCTTCCACTCTTTTGAAGTGTTTATTTCTTACATTTATCTATAAAACTAACCTTACAAATCCTAAGTGATCTGCACAACAGCCCAAAGTTAAGGATGCCCCATCCCTGGAAGTGTTCAAGGCAACATTGGATGGGGCTTTGTGCAACCTGGTTTGGTGGAAGGAATTAGATGATCTTTCAGGTCCCTTCCAACCCAAACCATTCTGTGATTCTGTGAGTATTTACTGTTGTGAAAACATGGAATGATTTGTAAGGTTGATTTTATATCTTCACTGAGCAAAGCTACAGGCAATTGCCAGGGTTAGGTGTAGGAGGGCAACACTGTTCTTTTCAGGTTATTACTGACTCTTTGCAAATTCAAATATTGGGTAAGAAATTGCAAACAATATTGATTTTACTTTTTTCCATGTTGGATTTTCAACAAAATTTGATCTATCTAGATACCACTTACAAACCAGCAACTGTATTTCTCGAAGCATACAGTCTTTCTTCACCTTGCCCTCCTCTTCACCAACAGCACCAAACCAGACACACAGACTCAGGCCTCAAGACAGGTATTATTCTCACATGCTGTCAATTGTTTCATTCCTTTTGTTTTTACCCTCCCAAAGTCTAGATGATTGATTTTTTGTTTCCTTATGTCTTTTAATCTACAATTCTCCATCACTAGAATATTTGCACAATTCTATCCTAGGTATTCCACAGCCATTCAAACGAGTAAAGAAAGGTTTTCTATTTTAATATAAAGGGCTCAAAACTAGGAAACAAAATGTGACTCCCTCAAGGTTTACCTACTTGAGAAAAACTCATTACTCAGCATCTACAAAAACCAAAAAAAAACCAAAGAAGGATTCTATACTAAGTTTAGGAAAGAATTCTGAATAAATTACAATCCTCATCTGAAATACAGCGTTTGGCTTTTGGGAGCCAGAAGCAGGAGTGGCTCTTGGGAGTCATGATGGCAGGCAAACCCAGTGTACAAAAAGAGAGTAAGAAAACCTGGACCATGAATTTAAAGTTAGGATGCCACAATAATGTGAAAACTAAATATAACTCACACAAATTACTAAGAGAAAACAGAAATCTATGCACACATGGTGCATTTGGGCTTGTTCACACTGGAAAATAAACATACAGTAAAATAGATTATAACACAGTATGTACTCCATGGTAACTTCTGGAAAGACTATACTTGGAGCTTATCCATGTTTTTAGTAGGAAAGTACATCTTGCAGCACCTTCAGAGTTGTGTGCATTCATGTAATAGAGCATCTACCATGCTATAAATTCACTCTCTTACTATTTTGAGTTTCTGCAGGCAAGCCTTAGGGCTCTAAAGCCTTTGCACACATTAGCCTACTCCACTTCAAAAGTTAGATGCATTTCCTCACAACCTACCCACACTAATGAGATCCATATGCGGTCAGCCTGGCATTCTACATTCACATCATTGCTCACTCCATGTCAAGCACCTAATATGAACGCAACTTTTTTAGAACAAACAGCTAGCTTCTAGCATCAGGAAGGACACAGAGAACAATTACTCAGTGTCTCTCAGACTACAGGGGCTAAAGGACATAAAATAAAACTACCAGGCAGCAAGCTCAAAACAAACAAATATTATTTCACACATACACTACTGAAGTGAATGACTTAATTATCCAGGATTACACAAATGCATAAGTTGAAAAAACTATCATCTACATTTATTTGGGAAAACCTCATAAACCTCAAGAACTTGAGCAACATGCTACCAGTCGTACCCAAAAAAACCTTAAATTGCAGATTACTGAGAGTCTTTAGTGCACAAATCCTTATATCATGGCCATGATCTCCTACTCTTCTCTTAGAACTTGTTTTACTCTATCAACACGCTCTCTCTCTCATTTTGTCCCACAGTTGTATCTGTCATCTATATTTGTTTTATTCTGGTAAAAAAAAAAAAAAAAAAAAAAAGAAAATTAACAGTATCTAAATCCCAGGTTTGTATATGTTTAAATATCTAATAAGAGTGACATAAGAGGAAGGGGGAAAAAAAAGGTTTATTTAATCAACATCATTGATTTAAAGCAAATAGAGGGTATGAGGTTAATTCTTGGGTTTAAACTTAAAAGGAAAATCAATGACAATAACTTCGTCCAATGCATGCCTGAACAGCCATATTAAACAACCTCCCTATAACTTTGGAGAGCACCTTAAACTATCAAGATCAATCAAAGCACAAAGTACTCCTAAACACAGCATTGCCCTTAAGTAGCTCAACTCCCATCCAGCGAAAACCAGCTGTCAACACTCCTGCTACGTCACAGCTGGAGCAGTATGGCCAGCTCCAAAAGCAGACCTACCCAACTGCTTCTAAGCCAGTCATAAACAGCCACAAATGCATGCAACATCAGCTTTGAAAGTGATAATAAATGTTGTGCATTTCATAGCAAGCTAAGTAGTTTTCTTCATTCCTCTCATGTACACCACTTCTTGGGAGAATTCACTTCAATCCACAGGAATTTCCCTAAATCTAAATCTGTTATGACAAAGCAGCAACTTGAAAGTGTGCTTAATTTTGCACTTGACTTGCTAGTATCTGAAAATTTATTTTCTGAAATTAAATTACCTTTTCTGCCTTTTTTTTTTTTTAAGATCAGCTTGCTGAAGTTAAATGACAAGCTTTTTATTAAGGGAGGAAAGAGCTGTAACATTTATATTAAAAATCCAAATACTTGTTACGAACATAAGACACGGTTTTTAACAAAATTTAAACAAAATTTTAATTAGTAAGCATAGAGTATAATCAACATAACACATCAAATATTTGGGTGGTCTTGTGAGCATATAATTTCTATAAAAATCTGTGAGGTATATAATAAAAATATGAGAAAAAATGGTGAAAAATTGCACTTAGATTTACTACTAGATTTGAACCACCAACCATACACACTCACATTAGTGCAAGGCAAATCAACCACTGCTAGTCTGGGGCTCTTAATAGCCAACAGTCACTGAACTTCAACCACATATGTCTGGAGAAAATGATTTGTTTACTTTATTGTGCTTAACCAATGCTAACCTTTCTGGAAAACCACACTGTAAACCAAATGGCATATCTCACATCCTAAGAAAGTATCTTAAACATGTTGAATAAAAATACGAGCAGCATTACCTACAGTGTACTAAACTCCTCTATAACATGCTCTTTGCCCCCTCTCATTTAATTTCCTTCCCTATTGTGAAAAAAAAGTCACACCTCTTATGTAAGACAACAGCTGCAGATTGTACTGTTAGTGCTTTTCAGGTGATTTATGAGGTCCATGACTCAGTTTTAAAAGCCCATGTGACTGTGGGCTACCAAATTATGAAGCTCATCAGCTGGAAAGATTCTGAGAGTGGCAAGATGAATTTTACACCAAAGCAACAGAAATCTTCCATGTGGCACAAGCAGACTAAACTGTAAAATAAAAGACAAAGTATAGGTAACATTCTCATGGAGAAGCTTGAGGTCTAGGGATATTTAAAAAAATCATTCACTGGTGACTAAACCAAATGCTTTTTGCAGTATAAGTCCTCTGCTTCCATACACCTGAAATCCAGGATTTTATTGCCAACGTGGCAGTAATCTTTATTATGCAGCGAGATACAGAGAACAAAGATGACAGAAGAATGAAATCCAATTTTTCTGGCCCATTATTACCAAAACAGCAGAGAGTATTTTGAGGCTGAAGGATCTGTATTGAAACATTATGCCAAACAAGACTATACAAAATAAAACAAAGACAGATCAACCACATGTGTGTCCTTTCACAATGCATTTTAGGGGGGAAAAAAAATTATATCAGACATTACAATCTAAGAGCTTTTAGAAAATAAACAAACTGTGGAGTTCAATATAAAAAACAGCATCCTAAGAAATTGTAGGAAAGCTATTTTCTCATCACAGGTTTTGGTAATGAAAAAACTTTGGGGCAATTACAAAGTAAAATGAGTCATTAATAATAATCCTTAACATCTGGGTAGAACTGGGTGGTTTATTGTAATATATTCTCAAACATTTGTGGCAATAAACACTACTGACATGGAAGATGAACCCACAACGTTTCGTAAGATTTCTAAAACTTTTTATTAATTTAAAAAAAGAGAGTTTAATTTGAGAACTGTTTTTATGCTTGCTCTAAAACTTCTTTTTTGTCCTTTTTAATGCAATTGTTACCTCCTCCTAATTTGTACAGGTCTTATTTTCAAAACATCATCCATTTCAGGGCAATCATCATTTCTGAGTATTGCTAGGCAAACTTATCAGTAAAGGCAAGCAGAACTCCAAAGCAAGTATTACTCAGGTAGAATTTAAAGCTAACATACTTTTTAGAAACATCCATATTTAGCCAGAGCTCTTCAACTTGAAGGGGCTATAAACACTTTCTAGATTTAGCCCAAAAATCTGTACAGGATTGTCTGTAAGATTTTGCCTAATTCATAACACGAATTTTTGGTTTATTGATTTCATAGATAAGTATTTCATAGACAAGTATTTCATCTTACTTCAATTAAAATAATTAAGGCATATACCTAAAACATGAGTAAAAACAATGTAGCTGATATTCTTTTTATTTAGCTGTGGTCTACTGTTGCCCTTCTAGCATAGATGAGTCACTCTGCAACACTGATTTTTTGCTAGTGGCCATATCGACAAGACCAAGGTTCTTATTATCTCAAACCCCCTTTTCTCATTGTACTAAAATCCATAAATTTATTTCTGTTGGAAATTTTGAATTGTCAAAACCAAGAACACACATATGCTACCTAAAGGGCACATAGACAACATAATTTTAAGACTTTGGGTGGTTTGTTTTTCTTGTTTTATGAGTTTTCCAGCTACCAGTGGAAGCAGCTTCCATGAGTTCCAAATAAAGCTACATATTTCCTATTATTTCAAAATTAAAGCCTACGTACTGTTAAAATTATAAAAATTGAAAACTTAGCTGAATTGTAACAACAGGACAATACAGTGTTGTAACACTGATGCAATATTAAGTAGTATCTATTTAAAAGAAAATGTAGATGACTACTTTTAGCATTACAATATATATGGTACTAATAAGAATGAAAAGGCAAGATAATGACTGAAGTTAGATTTTTGGAAAAAAGGTCTTACTGGCTTACTAACAATACCGCTCCTTATTGTTAGGAGGAGGAGCAAATTACTTTCCAAACCCCAGCTCATCATGCATCAGTTGTATATGCACAAATACATTTATGTTATGAGTAGAAAGGAGGAAGCAAATAGCAAAGATTGCTACTTTGTAATCTAACTGTGCTGAAATGAAGAGAATGGGGGGAAACGTGGCAGTGCTCTTCCTTCCTGACAATATGTCACTCAGCACCAAAATATCCTGTACTCTGTCATATGGTATGAATTATTCTCCCAAATAGAGAAACAAGGTAATGATGACTTGGACTCCAGGTTAAATATATATTGACTGTGATTCAGTTATGGCTTTTTAGCTATTATAGCCATTTATAGCCTTCAGCTTAGAAAATGGAATTTATGCCCAGGGTAGCATGCGAGGTGTTGCCTTCTACACATGAAAGTCTAAATCCACCCTTGATTTTTCTACTTACTTACATATTATTACATTGTCAGAATTAAAAAAAAATGTCTTCAGGGCAGATACTAACTGTTCAATCTCCTTCTAGGCAGTAATACAGGCTTAAAGACAATTGTGGCTTAGCAAAACCTACTTTCAAATCTAAAACCAATAGCTTGAACAACGTGGAAAACACAATAAATGCTCTGCCATGGTTCACAAATGTGTGAGCTGTACTTTGTTATATTAATATTACCACAACTTTTCTGAAAATAAAACATTAAAGTATGTGTATTCTTTCTATGCAAACGAGTAACAGACACAATGATATAACATGCCCAGGAGCATTTTTTCCTAACATCTAAATATTTATACTTTTCTTTTTCACCTCTAATACTTTTGTCTCACTTTTCATTATTGTTCACATCTTTCTTCTCTCACTAGGCCAAAAATCAAGAATGAGAGGTGCAAGCCATCAATCTTTGAACTATAGATCTGCAACAGTAAATTAGCATCTCAAAGTTCCTCCTTGTCCAGTACTGCATCCCAACAGCAGCCACAAGTGGATGTCTAGACAAGAGCAAAACAAGAGAAGCACATACAATACTCTTTCAACTGCCAACTATTTTCATCTTGGAGGATTTCCTACAGATATCTGCAGCTGCAGACTCAAGTACTCTTCTGATACTCTTCCCTGTCAGGTCAGTGGTAACATGACTTAGTGATATGAAATTAGCAGATGCCATCAGATTACCTTATTCTAAGCTAGCCTCTAGAGTTCTATCAGTCTCAGGTTCCCCAGTTAAATGATTTCTGCATATCATTCTATAATGCTTTTGCTGCTGTACCCCTATACTCCAATCTAAGCTATCACTGCATCAGCAGAGCAGCCAGTAATCACTTATTTTAAAAACAAAACTGAAATTAACTTTTCTTACAGATGAGATCAGTTCAACCTAGTGCTAAATAAGAAAACAAAAACCAAATCAAAAAGAAAAAAAAAAACCCAAATCCCCAAAACTATTGTAGCAAACAGCTATCTCTCTAAAAAGACAGCAGCATACTTTCTGTAAAAGAGGATATTTGGTTAGGAAGCATGACCGAAGTTTAATATAAAATTGCTGTGTGAGATGGACTGAATAAAGCAGAGAATGTGTCTCCAATTACATAGTTTTTAAATACCCTTTTCTGATACTGATCTACTAAATGATAATATTGAATGTTTCTGTTGTTCCTTTTACCAATGTACAACACTTGGTACCAACTCTGCAATTGGACAGATTACTATGTGTACATTTTTGCTCAAAAGAAAAGAAAGGTGACACCTGCTTTTAATTCTACTAACATAATTTTATCATCATACTGATAAAACTAAGAACTTATTACATTCACATTCTGAAGGTTTGGAGGCTTTGTAATAGAAAGAAGTTCAATGCTTTCAAAGTAATTAGAATCTGATGATTTTATTTAACACATTTACTGTACAAATGCTCAAACATTTGATCCTGCTGCAAATCAAACCTCACAGTATTCCATACAGGAGGCTATTCAAAAAATTTTAACATTTGCTCTTCCCCTTCCATGAACTACATTTTACACTTCTGCTGCCACTGCGAAATGTATTAAAGGCAGGTCACATGATCTCCCTCATGTCAACAAATGATGGCTCAATTAGGCAGATAAGAATCTACAGCCCTCAGCAGAAACTCTCTCCAGCCCATTCTCAGCAGTATAAAGAAGCACTTAGGGACAGCAGTAGTTCTGGGAAATGAATACTTGCTATCCTTTATATACACACTCATAGAAAATTTCTCTTTTTCTTCAAAGAAAATTGGATCCTTCATGTTGTTGGAAATTTTCAATCACTTCTAGTTTGTGAATTTTCTTCTACATTCAGCTATAGTTCATGATTAAAATCAATAAAATGGGGAGGAATTTTAATCTTAGCACATTGCTCTGCTATTCTAAATCGTCTCTTGGAAATAAGATCTCTTAATAAGCAAATGAATAAAAACTGTTAAGTTTTGACTTCAGTCCTCAAAGGACAAGGGAAATTCATATTTAAAGATGAAATTAATTCTTACCTTACTTTGCTGTGATCAAGTGCCTTAAGAACTCCATATACAAGGTGTGCCAATGATAGCAAGCCCAGCTATAAATGCCAATATTCTCTTGGGTGCCCTCAATGGATGATAAGGTTGTTTCTGCTTACTTCCAATTACTCACACCATTTTCCATGCCCACTACCTGACATTCTTGTGCTGAATTTCTTAATTTTAACCCTATTGTGAAGAGAAATCTGTTAAAAATACTGTGGTCTCTTACTTCAGGTTATGCAGAGAGAGTAAGACAGAATATTCAGTACCTCCTTTCTTTATACCTTTTTTTCCATTTGTCTCATTCTTTAAGATTTTATGACTCTTCATAATGCTTAGCCTTTACTTTTCACAAAACACCTCAATGTTGTTCAGCACCAATTATATTCCATATGGTCTTAAAAAGACATGTTCAGAGGCATATGTTGAGGCATATTTCATGCTAAATACTGTTAACTGCTGTTCCCCACCATTTTCAAATCTGCAGGAAAGTATTGTTATATTGCATCTGGCAAGACTATAGTTAGCAAAAAACTATTAGAAGCAGTGGCATTCTGCAAAACAACTTCAGTAACTTCAGCATAAAAACGAACGTCAAGGGCTAAACATCATTAGCCACACAACAGAAATCTTGTGAGTTAGAAAGGGTTTTGCAATATCTATAGACTTATAAGGTCTGAGTATGCTGATGTTAATGGTGAATAGTATGGCCAGGTATTTATCAATTATTTTGCCCAAGTAGCCACATTATTTAGAAACATGAAAAAACCCACATTGTCCTTAATCAACATAGTCCTGCCAATAAAAACTTCAGTGCAAGTATGATTAGTCTGAGAAGGTGAAAGCATTTCTGCTAGTATAGCTCTTATAAACTGTTTCCACATTAGGGTTCTTATGCCAGAGAGAAGTGTAAATCCTCAGGAGGGTTTTCCATAGCAGCTGCATCAGCAAAATCCTTCTACTATCGACAAAAATCTAAGTGCCCTTAGCTTTTGTTTAAGTCAAACCTTTGCAAGGATTAGCACTGGAGTTTTTATTTTGTTCATATTGTTAAAATGACATCAGTAGTCAGCCCTACCTGATACCATGATGGTCTGGATAGGTCTTAGAAAGGAACAGTGTCTACCTCTGTTTCTCCATCTTAGGAATTTCTTCTAAAAAAGCACTCATTACTTATTCAAAGAATGTAATACTTCCTTAAGTATTCTATCCTTAATTAAAGGAAGAAGAAAAGAAAAAAGGAGGATCTTTCTTTTGGCCAAACCAGACAGTCTGAAGCATATTTACCAAGCAGGTGACCCACTGCACTGCTGATTTGAGCATTAGCCCTTTAAGGCACAGTTCTAATTCTTTAAAAAGAAACTCAGCAAACACCATAAAGATCTCAACTAAAGCAGATGTTGCCTAAGAAAGCAGAAGTCTTTTCCTGTGTTGCGCCAAGGTCAATCTAAGATGTGACTTACGCCCATAGTCTCTTTCAAATGAACATCCAGAGCCTGTTTTTGGGATTAGTCAATTCCTGCTTCATATAAACCTGGTAACATACAGAGCTCGTTGGACTGTGCTCTTCTACTTCCTAAAGGGCCAAAGAATCTACCACAAAATTGTAAAAAGCCCCATCTGCAAGGCATACTGTGCACACATATAGTACGTTATCATCACTAAAAATCTGTGCAGAAGCATTTTTGAAAAATACTTTTTTACCCTAAGTACACAATTGCTAAGCACAATGTAGCACGCAAATTTCCTGGATGTATTTCTAGGATAATGATTAGCTATGCTGTAAAAATATTTTTCTTTTTTAAATGATAGTTATTACTTGCAGAATCAAAAAGTAGCTGTCAGGTTCCTATCCTGCTTGCAACCTCTGCTATTTCAAAACACCTATAGTCTATAGTGTAGGTCAGTGGCATTCAGTACAGTTCAGTCTTTGAGCTAAGAAGAAGATTATACATATATTGTACTATGTATATATATTTTAACATTCTATAATTTCAGTGCAAAAATTACTGTCTTTAAAACAACAGTGTTTAATTCAAACTCTGGACTTGACGATCTTAAAGGTCTTTTCCAACCTAAAAGATTCTATGATTCTAAATCATTAATCATAACTTTCTGCAAGGGGAAAAAAAAAAGTTTGTGCACTGTCCCCATCACACATGCAAACAATAATTGAAACTACAATTTCAACTTATTATTAGACCAAGTAATGGGCTACCATAAATAGCTTAACTCAGCTCCCAGGTTACGCATATGCACATAGTTTTTGCTATTCAAAAATTAATCTTCTTCATGTAAAACAGAGCACAATTGCTATAGTATTTGTATGCATTTTTTTAATGTAGCAGTTGATGATAGAAACAAAGAATACATATGCCAGAGCTATGCAAACTATGACATTGCCATGTATTAATGAGATCAACTCCTTCAGAAAAAGGTGGAACCCTAAATTTCAATCAACTGTACGCAGAGTGGTGACTACCAATTTAATATAAATTTTGGTAGTCAGAATCCACAATAAGCAAGTTACCTCAAATTAGAAAAAAAATCACAAATTTCAACTGAAATTTGCAAATTTCAAGTTTCAGACATCAGTCTTAAATTAATGATTCTTTTTAAATCTCATCAGAGAAGTATTGAAACAAAAAATAATTCAAGATGGAACCAACAGCATTTCAGTCAGAGCTTCTAACTCCTCGAGTTGCTGCTGCTTTAGTTCTGAGATTTTGCTCTAAAAAGTTGACATGGTAACAGACAAAATTCTTGTGCTCTCATAAAGACAGCATCTAATACAAACTGACATGCAAGGGGACCTGCAGTAAAAATTTCCCTCACTCCTTAAGAGTATGAAGGCTTGCCTTTTTAATTTACATCTAAATGGTGTGTTAAGTCTGCCCCGACTTTACATATCATTTGAGACCCACTGTCCCTAAAGGTAGAGGCATCTGGGACAGAGGTCTCTGCAGTGGTCTGCGGGCAGCACAGCAGGTCCCTGGCCCTGGTGAATGCCTCTTCTCAGACTGCTACAAAGCCTGATTCAACCTTTGCAGACAAGTAGCTCACAACCAAGAGACTTATTTAGTATTTCACCAGATTTACAAATTCTACCAATGAAATAAAAGCATGCCCTTTACCTCCTCCCCCTTTCCCTCCCTCCCCTCCCCCCGTCAAGAAAGCAATATACTTTTAAAAGTGTAATGCAATCACAACCATTATGTCAATGAAAATTACTTGCTAGGTTTATCTCTGTAGGTATCTGTCAAATGCAAAGCACACACATCTTTGGAGTAATAATGATGTTGTATCATTTTAATTACAAACACTTTGAAAAAAATCCCTAAAGTGTACCAATTGGGGTGGTCTGAATTAACAGTAGGCTGATAGCCCAAGGGTAGCAAAAATAGATTGAGCTACCAAATTTCATAGTAGTTATAGCAGCTGTTTTGTTGCCTCAGGGAACCTGGGTATTTAACAAAGCAGACAGCTTGGCATTGGCATCTGATTAGTAATGTGGGTATTGTTGGACAGAATACGTGCAGTTCTATTGTTTCACCGTTTGATTACGAATTTGGAGAGCTATGGCACCACTTACCTTTTAGAGTTAGCTTCTGTATGTTCACTTATAGGTACTGTAAAAGGATATTTTTTCACTTATCACTGGCTGCAAGTAGGGAATATTGTCTTGAACATGATCGATGAAACATGACGGGATTTAAATGTCAGGGTCATTTGCCTCCCCATTTCTGTGCCAAAATTTTGTTGAATTGACTGCGTAAGTTTTTCTAATTGGGGAGAAAAGTGAATAAGGTGAAAGCCTGTTCTTCCCTTAGCACAGGCTACAAATTATTTGGAATTTTAAATCATTTTAAAACATCATTTATTCCAGCTTAACATTACAAGAGAAAATTTCTCTTCACAAAAGAAGTCTCAGAGGGAAAATCCAGCTGTTGGGGTTTCTGGGAGAGGGGATTGATTTTTATTTTTCTAATCCTGCAGTAGCCTGACAGTTTGGATAACCACTGGGGGTAAGAGAATCTTCCATTCAAACCCAATCTGCTTAATGGTAAAAATCTTAGTTAACATGCTTTATCTAAAAAGGCTTGATCTTGGGGAATAACCTTAGCACAAACAACAATATTACTCTAAGGTTTGCGTTTGAACTTCATACAGCCCAAAAGACCCCCCACGTGGCTCTTCTCTCTTTCATTCTTTAAGTATACATCACAAATTATTGGTGCTTGTTGGCAGAGTTCAAATCACTGAACTCATTGCAAATAGTCTACTTCAGCTAGAAGTACATTCTTTTACTCTATCAAATCCATCTGAGGTAATAAGACTTGATGTTTTATTCAACAGAGCTGAGGAAAATTGTTGCACAATAGGTTAATTCAAAATGGCAGCATAGAAAATGCATCTGTCAGTGGGGATCAAATTACAGGGCAAGCTCCTCTCAATGCTTAGAAAAACAAGTCTGCAGTTCTACAGATTATGTGCATGTGTGTGTTTAAAGGGGTGGGAAAGGAGCTAAATATCTGAGCTAACCTCCAATTAAAGTCAATCATAAAAACAGCCAATTTAATGAGTACGGATTTCTTTGGGTAATTATAACACCAACCACTTTTTTTCTCCCTCTCTTTTAAATCTGTAATTCTGCCTTCTTGTTATTGCTTGCTTTGTCATTAATCGCCTCGGGAACTTGATTTCCTAGCAACAGACTCTGCCACCAAACATTTGGCTCCTGTTCAACATTTTCTTTGTGAAAAATGGCACTGCTATTGCTGCCTGGCTGTTGCAGCTAGACTGGCTGTGTAAGTGCTCTAATAATGCATTCTTCTAAAAAACACCCAAAAATCACATGATAAAAGGAGCGATGACTGAGCTTCACTAATTACTGTGCTGAAGAAGTCTATCTGCAATTTAAAGGCTACTGGGGCAGGAGGAGAGTGACAAGAAAGAAAAAGTACATTCTTCATATAAATAAATGTAATAAATAACAGAGAGGTGAACATTTAGGAATAAATATTTTTATGATGTTAGACAGATTCACACTGATTTTCTATTATGGGAAAAAGAAGTACAATCTTTCTTGAAAGCTGATGATGTATTTTTCTGCATAAAGTACAAAGCATTCATCCTCAAAGAATGACATCCTGAGAATCAAACTTCACAAAAAATGAGAAAAAAAGTTTCTAATTCACTTTTTCGTATAAATCACTCGAGAAAACACTGGCAAAATTGTCTGTGCATGAGAACTTACACCTGAAATGGTAGCATAATGCATACCACATCCTAAAGACATCACAGAATGACATAACACGTGCTGGTGGCAGGTTAGACAAAGCTCTTTTCTGCATGTTGATGAAAGAAATGAAGCTGTGAAATTCTGTATTTATGAGAGTGTTTTTCCTATATTTGTTCTGGAAGCCAGTAAATGGCTGATTTGCTTCCTGGTTAGATACAGAGCCTATCATGTCTCCACAACAAATGCATCACACTTCAGCTTCACCTTCCCAAAAATACAGTCCCTCAAGATGGTGGGTTTCGGGAAGGCGATGTTATCCCAGGCCAGCAAAAAAGGCCACAATTAACTGTTGCTAGCCAAAGCTGCTTCTTTATGATTAAGACATTCAGAATGGTGTTTTCCTGGCCATAAAACCTATTCATTATTGTGAGAAATAGTTCTGCATGTCAAATGGCATACATACTGATGCCAGAGCACTATGGCAGAAGTTATCAATGGAAAAAAAAGCTATTGTGGAGTTATTCAAACAAATGTCTTTTCTTAGGGGATATTTTGATTCCTGCCAGTGTCTACATCTCTCACTTCCGATGATGCATACACAGACAAAAGAAAAAAAAGAAAAACTATCACAATCCATTGTAAATTATCGTACTTATCATACCAGTAAATTACAATAAAAATGCCTTCATTGAATATGCTTCTGAAAGGAGGAGACAGCACAAAAGAAATTTCATTTATACTTACATTGTTATAATAATCAGCATTTTTTCTCAAGTAGAATAGCCAAACCCCATGTAAAATACTGTAGAATGTTATTTAAGCTTTGCCATACATTGCTGACATCAAGCTTATGTTTTGACACTCATGCTGAAACCAGATAATTCCGCCATCAAGCCCACTACACCACCACAGTATCTCTCTGCTTAGACAAGCACTTAGGCACTAGAAGAAAATAAATATAAAAATACCACAGTATTTGTTGAAACGTACCAGGGTGGTTGGAGCTTTAGAAACTTTTCCTACTGCAGATAGGTGTTACACTGCATTCATTATGACGTGCTGCAACGCACTTCCTACTTGAAACTCAGCCTAAGACCAGAATACCTGGTCTTGATCAGAACCGCCATTAACATCAAAATAAACTACACTTGCCGTTAACTGTGTAAACACAAGAGATGCCGAAGGTGGTGAATCTTAAGTTAACTGTGGGATAAAAAATCTGAGCAGTATTAGAAAATTTGATACCTTTATACTTAATGTGGTACAACTGAAGGGCATCACCATTGAGAAATTTTTATTGTTTGCTACATGGAAGTAGGAGAAGGGAACGGTTTAAACTTTTACAGATTGTGAAATAACAACAGCCCATGCAAACCTGAGTGAAAGCTTTATCTCTTCTGAATAGGAGGTTGTATGGCAATACTGAAAGTGAACAAGCCAAAATTCAGCTGCACATAAATAAGTCTTAGTGCTACCTAAAAGCTTCATTGCTTCTCTACTCTCTACCTACAACAGGTAGCACAGGAGCTGAAGTGTTCAGGCACTGTAAATTCAAATAGCAAAGACGAGAGATCAAAACGTACAAAGTATGGTGTAAAAATGTTCCCACTTTTCTTTAATGGACACAGGTAAGCATGAGCATCAGCAATGCCGTACCTATATGAAATGGCTAAGCAAGGAGTCCATGTAAATGCTAACGAGAAAAGCTTGGAAAGACATTACTTATAATACCAGCATTTTAAGCACAATAACTATATCCTCAAAATACAAATTCAAATACAGTCCCTAAACAACAACCTACTATTTTCCTTTGTACACAAAAGAGACAATCACGTTATTCAAGGAAAATCTTGGTTTTGGGGAGCTACTGATCCATTCTAAGCTAAGACTCAAGTTACTACAGACTTCGTACCTAACTGCAGTCAATACTGCCATTTCATATACTTAATAATGGAAAGAATCCAGAAAAAAAACCAAGAAAACCAAGAAAACCTGAAGCATGGAAGGAACTTTCAAGAACACATTTATTACTTCAGCACAAGATAATATTAGCATTAAATGAGAGTGTTTCAGCCATCTAATGCCTCCAACTGCAAACATTAAATGAATGCAGGGGTTGGACTGAAGAACAAATTGAGTAAAGCTAAATTGGCAGAAGTAAAGATGGCTAACTGCAACAAGAGAGAACACACATCTGGGAAGCACCACACTTGTGCCAATAGTGTTCAAATATAGGCAGAAAGTTAAAATTCAGCTGTCTGTATGAGTAAGTGGTATCAGTTTTCACAAAGTTAAGATTTCACAAGGTTAAGAGCAGCTTTTAATGAAAGAAAGCATTTTCTTTTCCATTTTCCATTTTCTTCCCGTTATGAAAGGACAAGTGTAAAATTCCTTACTCACACACAGTTAACATAGAGGTGGTCATTGGAGTCAAATGGCAACTAAAATTCTCCTTAGACTTTTTCTGCTCTCTTAAGCAGATTATGTTTTTAATCAAAAATATTTACAATAAAAAAATAACTTTATACCCCAGGCTTTTGTAAGATATGAAAATTAACAGCTATATACTGCAAGTTGCATTAAAAATGTTGAAATGTTTGTGTGCAGTGTCAAAGAAAATGAGTACCAGCAACTTCCACATATTCCAGCTGGTGTTAAAGATATTGATGATCTTAAAAAACAAATCCCTAAACCACAACAAGAAAACCCCACAACCTAGTAGAATTTAACTTAGAGATGGCTACGTAAATACAGTACTATCAGCAGTTTATTAAATGCCTCTGAAAATAAGGCAAACAAGGTGCGTAGATGTGGAATTTGTACATCACACAAGTTTGTAAGATCTCGATATGTAAGAATTCTAAACTGCAAGTCCTAACAGAAAGCATAAATTCACAGAAAGAAAAAAAAATTTAACATCTTTTCATGTTAGGTTGTGTCCCATCCACAAATTCAGAAACAGAATTACAATGTTTAGTCTTACCGTAAGTCTCAACTTACTCTGAAATAAGGAAAATGTCTGAGGAAGAGACATTTTCTAGCCCCAGTAGGAACCAAATAAAATTCCTCACAGTGAATTCTAATCAGACACCACAGCACAGCTAGCTGATCCACAGTGAAATGAATATGACAGACTGGAAGATATGATGTCAATGGTAGAAATTACTGCAAGTATATGAATTATATCTGAGGAAGGGAAAGAAATTGCATAGAGTTTGACAGCACATGTAATCTATCTTAAATGATACAAAGTAGAGTAATTTTAAAGGATTAAAATACACCTTTAAAGTTTACCATCTTTGAGAAAGCTGGGGCAGCCTCTATATTTCGCTTCTATCTGTGATTTACAGGGTCCTATTCTTTGCTAGTCTTTCTCCAATTTGTCTGCTGGATCTGATTACCAGATGGCTAAAATAAATGTATTGTGTTCATTCATGGTAACAGAAGTTGTCTTTAAGGGCTCTGTCACGGCTTCACTATCTTTTCCTTTGTACCTACTCCCTCCTCTGTGAATTGATTAGATTTCAGAGCTAAGTTTCATCTGAGGGCCATTCTGTTCAATGCTGCATTGAAAAGCATATTATCTGTTCTAGGAAGCACATACAGATGACCAAAGGATATCACAGACCTATCCTAAAGCAACAACTGCCCTGCTCTGCCAAGAAAATAGATTGATCTACAATCTCAGGACACGGATTTCCAGAGTAAGTATCTGTCACTTACATACATTCTAATGCAATCCAAGAAATAGGCTGACAGTTGGATAGAAAGAAGGAAATGAAAAGCAACATATGCACAGTGCAAAGCCAAGGAAGGTAACAAGACTAAAGTGAAGACAGACATCAGTAGACAACAACTCAGAGAGCTACCCTGTACCTCACAAATGGAAATTGTTCACTACATGGTTTTATTTAATTTGGTAAACTGCCACAAACTTACAAGTAAAGAAGCTAAATGAAAGAAAAGGGTATGAATGCATTGTAGCATGAGAAGCATGCATGGTTCTACACATTGTCTCCTTTTCTTAAGGAGTTACATGTGCCACCTGTAATCTTAAAAGATAACAGTCCTAGAAATCTCTTAGATGAACTCATCCTTGAGTGGTTTTGCTAAAGGTGTGAACCAGGCTTTTTACCTAACAGATCTACTGCTGCAGTCAGATGTTTCCCTAATCTGAATTCCACTTTGAAAATGTCTAATACAATTTATTAGCACGTCAGTGTTATTTTTTAATCATTAACTTATGAACATCTTGGGGTTTATTTTCAGTTTAGTGCAATAGTTCTCTGTCTCTTAGTCAAAGCTTGGATGTCATAGAACTGGCACCTGAAGAACAGCTTTTAATATATATGAAAATCAGTGTAGTGAATCACCTAGTCAAAATTTAAGTGATCAAACTGACTGAACACAGAAGAGTGGATTCAGAGCTGAAATAAGATGAAGGCCATATCTTAAAAAACCCCAAGCTGTTTTTCATGTCATGTAACATTCCCCATTTATCCTGGAGCATCTCCTTTAAGTTTCATTTATCTAAATGCATCAGATTATACCTTCATTGGTAATTACATATAAGCATGGCAAGATAAAAAAAGCAACAAAACGAAACACAAACAAACGAAAAACCCCCAAACCAACAAACGACCAACTTAGTAGTGCAGTATAGCTTTTGATAACATCTGTCATTCCTCTTTATTTAAACTATACTCCTAGCCTTTCAGTATTTTTTTACCCAATAGCATTAATTCCTAAGCACGATATCTGGAACAGACTGAGGTATAATTATCAGGAAATAAAAAACTCAGAACACTTGAAAAACAGAAATAAAAAGTGAGTAGACAATCCACCTATGTATTTTTTCAACTGCAGCACAAATATACGGTCAGAGCAGTGGCATGTATTTTCTTTGTATACTGAGAAGGTTGTAAGTATTTTTTGACAGTTATAAAGGGGCAGTCTTGGCCATACACAAGAATCAATAACAACCATGTAAAGCCTACAGCAGTGCACACTAACAGGCTGTAGGAGACATTAACACTAGCTAAAAGAAAAAACTGTATTTTCAATGAACTTGTTCCTCCCGGATAATCAATTTTTTACACTTCTTACCAGCTGTTCCCACATAACTCAGGTAGTGGAATGGAAGCAGCTGTCACACAGAATCCATATATTACATGCATGATATGAGGTTTTAATCTGTCATAGATGTTTGCTAATTTTGATCAGTCATATCAACTTGAGAACAAGATGAAAACAAATTCACCACTTCTGTTTAGGCAAGATGGAATCTGCACAAATACACTAATCTGGCTTGATTCATTCTGGATAGCAAAAAAAAGAATACTAATTGTGAATCTGCTAATGCCCCATCCTCAAACCCCCTTTATTCCAAAAGTAAGATTTCATCATTAAAATCAGTTTGCCCCACCGCCCACATTCAAAAGATTTGTCACAATCATTGTTTCTGAAATATTGAGTTATAAGGTGCCATAGTAATTACTATGGAATAAATAGCAATTAAGATTGTTCACACAAATAAGCTCAAACTGTTTGCAGTGAATAATTATGCTAATAGTGTTTTTCTACATAATTTGTGCATCCTTCACAACAATTTACTAGAAAATGTGAAATGTAAATTTGATGCACTACTACAAAAGCTCTGAAAATATGTTCAGTTCTTATGATTTTTCCCACTAATTTAAGAAAGCACACAAACACTTCCACACTTGTACATTTATATTCGAAGAACTCAAACTAGACTGAAATTGAAGCAGTCACGTTCTTTCACTGTATTTCTAGAAAATCATCCTAAACCATATGCAACAGGCATTCACGTTGCTTAAACCTCACAACATTTAACAGAAATTTTAGCAATTTGAAAGAAGCTGAACTTACTGCTATATAATAAACTTTGGCCTTTTCCACCAACTTCCAGTTCTTCTCCAAATCAAGATGCTTTTCCTTCTTATAGCAATTAGCAGCAGCAAGGTTAGCTACAAGAGACCTGAAAGTGATTAAAAACCAGGCATTAGATCCTCTTTAACTAACACTACTGCAAATTTCTCACAAATTTCTCAAAGATAATCAAAGAGCTTAAGGAACACAGAAACAGTTAACAAAGAGCACCATAAATCACATATACTTTATTTGATTTTTTAACATTTAAATATCTTAAGTCACATTCTAAATACTATTTAAACTATATTTTAAATAGTGTATTTTAAATCCAGCTGAATACTTTATGAAAACTATCACTATTAGACTGTTCATGTGCCTTCATTTGCTTAGAATCAACCTTTGCTGCATTTTGTGATCAACTCCCTCTGTACGGTATAGCATTTGCAGATTTTCATTAAAACTCATCCAGTAACTAACACCTAAAGGAAAGTAGCTACTCCAGGTTATCTTCTCAAAACTATTTTTCCTTCACTAGAACCCAGACATTGATGGGCATGTTTGTCTTTCCTTTATATATACTTTTTAATTCTATTTTATAGTTACATTATTTAAAAGGCGGTTTGTTTGGGTTTCCACCCTGGCCCCCATTAGGTTCATATTTTCCTTTAGCAAATGAAAAAGGGTCCCATTACCACTTTTAGATGATGAACTGTTTAAAAAAAACATTTGGCTTAGCTGTGTATTACTGGAAAACTACCAAAGTCTCATTTGTACTTCATTCTTACCTAACAAGTTATAACGCAAGCCATGGGACAAAATTTCCGCAACTTCTACTAGCAAGAAAAAAGGTACTTGTATTCAGTTTGTTACATGTAAGATACATTCTATCTTAAATTCTCCTCTTCAGCCATTCTATTCATCCTTATGAAACACATGAAAGCTATAGACGCACTCCTAAAACCAGGTCATAAAAAGATCGTTACGCACTAGCTCTCCACTCTGGCTACGATGACCCAATCCTTCTGTGCACTTTTATTATGATAAAGTTTAAAAACATCCAATATTTAGTGAAGGGGATTTGGGAAACAGACATTTCCATACTTGCATAGAGACTTTTAAAGTTAATTTTCAAGATTTAATAGTCATAGGATACACCTTTAACATTAATGCATCACTGTTTCATGATATTTAAGTATATTAGCCAGATAAATAATGTGTAATTACACATACAACATATAACTATTGAAAACTTTGCCTTCTCCAATGTGTATGCAACTGATGTTGTACGTATCGCCTTTTTCCACATAAATGCTATTACAATCCAGTGCATCAGAGCAAATTGCTAATCTATTTCTAACAAGTTATGCTTCTGCCTCCAGACTGCGTACCATGTACAGGTGTTAGGAGCAAAGTAAACTAGAAATTCTTGACATTTATTCCACCTCAAACCAGCAGCTTTCCACTATTACCATTTTTTTGTCCTATTCAATAAAAAAACCCAAACAAAGCCCAACAGAATCCCTTATGAAGACAGCAACCAAGTCTCCCTTTAAACTTCCTGAAGCACTCATCACTGACAATCCCTGTAAGTTAAACAGATCAATTATATTAAATGAAAAAGTTAGACAAACTTTTTCTGAGTATATCAAAATACATAGCACAGTTCTGTCATTGCAACCCAGAAATATACTTGGGGCTCATTTCTTTAAATCTAAAGTGTAAAGGCAATGAAAACTAATGTGAATTTTGAAAATCAAATAAATTTTAAAATTATAAACAAGTAGACCAAGTCCTTCAAAGCAGTACAAGTAATAGGGCAATAAGTTTCAGTCTTGATGAATATTATCATCCACTAGTGAACTAAGTAAATCCAAGAAAGACATGTGCATAACTGTGGTAATCCTCTGTAAACCAAATTTAAAAAGCAAATTAAATCTTTAAGTTTTGGCAAACCCTAAATATCCATCAAGGACCTACCTGGAAAATTCTTGTCTGCCTACTTTTGTTGCTAAGTGAAAAGCAATTATGTTTCAGAAAACTAAGCAAAGACTTTCTATGTTTCCTTTCACTTACCACATGCCCCTGAAACTTTAAACCTAGCTCTCTGTGGCTACATACAACTATAGAGATGCTCTGCACATGATGTGTAATAAAAGATTGTTACACTGAAGACAAAGCACCAGGATTTTCCAAGTTAAAACTGTAACTCTGACAGCACTAAGTTCAACATGTGGGCCACAGAAAAGGTAGATGTTTTTTCAATGAAATACTGTAATTGGAGACAGCCAGAGTGCTTCAAATCAAACAGCTTAATGCAGACTCTGTGCATGTGGGTATTTCTGAGCAGAACACACAACTCAGAGTCACAGATTATGACGAAGTGTGGGTACTACTTTAGAGTTTAATCATGTGTTAGGATTTTCTTGAAAAGCTCTGAGAAAACAAAGCATGTTAGTATTGCTAAGCTAGAGAATTCAGAGTGGTAATCACAAATTAGCTCAGAACCCTCTCCTCTAAAAAGCTAGACAGACTTAGCAGAAAAAAGGGCATTGAAACATGAACATACACAGCCACTTACTGGGAATACCAGAGAGCTATTAGTCAGCTCCTCCAAAAGAGACAAGAAAGCTGAATTACCCGAAGAAGGAAGTTAGAATGTACCTCAGTTGGGCCAAGACCGTCATCAATAAATAGTTATGAACTGGGGCCAAGTTGAAGTGATTCTTACAAACACAGAAAATTCTGAAAACCAAGAAACAATCAGAAGGTAATTAAAGATGGAGAACAAACTTGCTCTCACTAGAAGAGGGAGGGTTGCACAATAAAGTCTTTAGTAGCAACCCCTGTCCATATTTTTCTGTCTTCTGAGGGAAATAAGCCTCTTGTACTCCCTGCACATTCTCAAGACTGCTCTGAACCAGTGATTGTGACGAAGCTATTGTCCCTAGTATTTGAGCAAACATTTGATATGCTGCTTAATAAGTTAAAGAAGTACTTGCAGACATTTTTATGAATAAATTTACCTAAACTTTTAAATTCCATTGAGATGTACAGCAAAAGACACATTTTTCCTGAATTCATGATGTATGTCTATTGACAGTCTTGACTTCAGTTTCCTGTCATGTCATCTAGGAAATGGTGATTGCTACAGAATGCATACACAGACACTGTGTGACTAAAGACAGAGAATCACAGAGCAGAAACATCTTTACTGCTTGTCTTGTCTTTGAAAAACTGAATATGGATGCTGGAGATGAAGGGGGAACTATGTAGACATAATTAATGTCAAAACTCCAGATAAAGATGAATGAACTCCCTTCCCCCACTGAGTATGTACATTAATTTCTGAGAGTAAGACATTATGTATGACATTAAATTGGAAGGGACAGGTTGATAAGCTGGAGGACATAGCTGTCTGTCTTCAGTGGATCTTCAACAGCCTGGAGAATTGGGCTGGCAGAAGACTTGAAGGCAAATGCAAAGTCATGTAACTAGGATGGAGTAAGTCCAATGCAACAATGTAGGCTGAATGTTGACAGGATACAGCTTTGCAGAAAAGGACCTGGGGAGGTGCTGGTGCGCCAGGCTTGGAACGCAAGTCAGCAGTGCACACAGGGAAGGTTAATCACATTCTAGTCTATATGAGCAAGCATGTAGCCAGCAGGACAAAAGAAGTCTATATTCAGAACAGAAAAAAAAAGTCTGTTCTGGTCTTCAGACCTCATCTGGAGTTCCATGTCTAGTTTTGAGCTTTCCATTACAAGGAAGACACTGACATAATGCAGTGAGTCCAGCAGTGGGCCATTAAGATTATTAGGGGGCTGAAACACCTAACAAATGAAGAAGGGCTTCACTGAGCCTTAAGAAGAGGGATCTAAGAGGAGGCTTTCCTGCTCTGTTCGAATATCTAATGAAAGTTTACAGAGAAAATGAAGCCAGACCATTCTTGGACACAAGAAGGAGCAGCACAAGCTGGAAGAAGGAAAATTGCAACTGGGTATCATCAGAAAAATTTCTCCCATGAAGACTGGTCAAACACTGGAACAGGTTTGCCCAGAGAGGTTGTGCAACCTCCATCCTTGGATATTCAAAACCTGGCTAGACATGGCTCTGAAAAACCTGATCTAACTTCGAAGTTGGTCCTGCTTTCTGCAGGATTCTGGACCAGATGTCCACTCTTAGTAAAATTTTCAAGGGTTCTACATGTTATACGGAAAATTCTCCTCCTCAGGCTCTCGGTTCAGCTCATGTTGCCACCTACTGCCTTTTCTAATTCTACCAAAATCATTTGCCAACTTCCTGGGAAGTTTGGTGTGGATTTTAATTATGGAACTTCTATCGTACCTTGTTAAATTCTACTAACTCCTGATACTGCTTTGGAAGAGAAAGAGCAGTTCCTCAGGATCAACGGCACTGAAAGCCACAGAGGGAAACCAAAGAGGATAATAGCAGATATTTTGCTCTCATTCAGAGCCAAAAAGAAATCATTCTTTACAGTAACTGATACCATTTTCATTACAGTTTCAGTGTCTAGTATCAGAAAATTTAGATATTGGCAGAAATCAGGCAGGGTTGGTGTGTGCTGGGAAGATCTCAAGATTATGGCAGACCTGACTGGCTGCTTTTGAAACCTTTGAAAAATTGTCAGGAGGTAATCAGAAATGCAGTAGTACGTAAGTTCAAGTGTTGTGGGTGGAGGGAGAAAGAAAAAAGCAAAGGGCCATGCTCAAGATAAATGCCTATTGTCTTTACTATCTCTTCCTGAAATTCTTGTTTTTATTGATTTTATTACAATACCAAAAATAAATAACTCTATTAGTTATGGAATATTACTTATATTACTTATGGAATGCTCTAAAACCATACACAATACCACAAAGACCATTGTTAATCATCTACAAACACAAAAAAGGTTTAACAGAGTTCTGGAGAAGTGATTTTTGTATATAGGAAAGACTACCTTAAAAAAATAGCACCTGAAAACATTCAGAAGAAATTGTTAAGATGTAGACACACAAAATTACAGTTATTAGATGAACTGCAACAGGGAAAAAAAATAAAATAAAAGAAGCTTTTTTCTTCTTCTTGTATAAAATCAAATTAACACTTTCAATCAGGCTATATGCTGACATCTATCCTCTTTAAACACATTATCACCTGAAGTATAGTCCTCATTTGCCAATCAAGTACATGCTTCACATGCCAATCAGCTTTCACATAGGCTGCATAAGCATACCTGTTAACCAAATTTGGTCTCCCACATTTTTTTCTCTCCAGAGCAACTGGAAGCTATAAAGTTCAGAAAGAAGTAGTATATTATTATCTCACATTTTTCTGCCATAATGCAATTGCTGTTCTCTAAAAGTACTAATAATGCCCAGGCCAAAACTATGAGCCAGGCAGTCCTGTGTTATCTCAAACTGTGCTAATATTTTATTTATCATTCAAATTACAACTTTTCAAGGTCAAATATTTCAATCAAAGGAGGCTCCGCACACTATGCTGAGTCCATTTATATTCTGGAAAATATCAAAGGCCCCTGACCTGTTATCACTAGTGATGCAGGCAGCACAGGTTCCTGTTGGTTCTTCACTCTGCTCATAGTAATGGGCATCCACATGAGCTTCCTCAGCCTTCTTCTTTAAGATCTCTCCGAATTTATCTTTGCCAATGCACCCAAAGAAAGTTGCAGCTTTGTAAGGGCTCTGGATCATCCACTGTAGATTGACAGAAAACAAAACAGAACAAACAGCCCCAAACCACAAAGTTAGTACACCTGGTATATTATTTTTTGTCATTTTTTTCTCTTCAGTAGTCAGATTTAATTCTGTGCTTATAGAGCACTGTGACATACAGAACGCTTCTATGCCTAAAGTAAAAAAATCTGGTACATCAAGGGAGGGAGGGTCAGCAAGGGATAAAAAAGTTACCCTTAATGATCCCACTCAGTGTTTGATACCTAATACAAAACTTAAATACATGTATTTCACTCTCAAATAAAGGAGATTAGTATGTTTTTACACGGCATTTCAAAATAAGTTCCCCTGCTCAAAGGAGATGCCGCTACACTTACATTTAATCAAGCAATTTAACTTTAAAGAAAATGTGTAGAAAAGACAATATAAACAAAAGAAACCACCCCTCAAAAAAAAAAAACCACCTACATCACAAACAAAAAAAACTCCTAAACCCCCAGAGAGATAGCATATAAGGAAAACAATACGTTTGAGAAACCTAAGAAGAAACATTGTGCAACATTCACAACATATATAAAAACTAAACGGTACTGAAAATAACCATTTGTGTCTAACATTTAATTATATGCGAAAAAGGAAATGCTCTCCATTTACATTGTTAAACCAGGCATGAAAATACCGATCTCCAACTTTATTAAGAGCAGTTCTGTCACTTGAATTGTACAGTGTTGCTAAGGTGCCAGGTTATTTCAAAAAGCTCCTCTTTTATTAATACAAAATATGTATCATTTAACTGTAAATGTAACTCCATTTTGTACTAAGTTAAAAACCAGCATTTAGCAGCAATATAAAATCAAGAGCAAACTAAAGAAATTAATGTGAAGAAACAGTCATAGGCCCTACTCTGCTGGTGGCGAGTCAACCAACTGAAGTCATTATAATTCACTCTAATTACAGTCAGAAAGCTTATCCGCTCAATCTATAGTATGAATTAGAGGCTGCAACAATTTACTGCTATACTAAAACCCTACTTATAATTGTTTCCTAATCAAGATTTACATAAACGATAATGTCTCCATTACAAAGCAGCATTAGTGGTAGCTGTGGGTTGTAGAAAGGTCAAGTAACTGAGTTGCAAATACATGCTTAGTCACATCTTTATTACTCCCAGGCTCCAGAGAAGGAAACCAAAATATCAAAAAAGCCCCAAACAAACAAAGCAGAAACCCCAAGCTTTAGTCATGTAGAAGTCTTCATTAATAAAGCAAAGGTCAACAAAAGTTGCAAGTCCTCTTTCCTACAGCAACTTAATATATATGAATTTCAATTTAATATATATGAATTTTAAGGACGGAAAAAAAGGTTGTGTCATCAGAGGGTGGCAGCATTCAATCTCTCATTCATGAAATGCACACTACATGTGCTGTGCTAATCTATTCCATATCACTCTAAATTAATATAAATTAGGCAAGCCCCTAACGTGAAAATTATCTATGATATCTTTGTATTTTACATACATTTGCACATACATAATACATATTTTCACAGTGTTAATTTAGGATATCTCAGGAACAGTAATCTTCTATATTCAGGGGTATAGTTAACTAGAACAGACCATTTAACAAGATTGAAGATGTTATGACCTACTGTAAGCAAATATGAATCAATTTCCACACCTATAAGAACAGAAGTACCTGAAACCTTGTGTCCCGTGTTGAAAAGCATGCCTTACTTTCATAAATAACAAGTATTAATAGAGATCACTATTTAAGAAAGCATCAAATCCCAACAATTCTTGAAAAAAATGCAGGACTTCAAACTGCACCTTGGGCTTACAATATTTTGTCAAATGACATAACTTTCCCATTCTTTATATGTAAAGTCTGACAACATTTGGAGCAGTAGTAAGCAATATTTCACATACATCTCTGAAAAAAGAATTTCTGTTCAAGTATCACAGCTTTGGCTATTGGCAGCAGCTCAGTTTGAATTCAAATGTGATACATGCCATATATAACTGTCACAATCCTTACTTCAAATGTAAGTAAAGTTATTTTTGAGAATCAAAAGTCATGATCTAGAATTTCTGGAGATGAACCTCTGTATATTGTGCAGACCACTTCTTTCATAAGCAGTGGTTCTGCTCATACTCATGACTCTTTGAAACACAGGTATTATGCGATGGGGGAATATTCCTACCATACGGATATTCCTTTCATTTGAACATCTGAGCTAAGTTCTACTACACTGAGGAAGATGGAAAAGTAGTCCAGCAGTGTTTCTGGAAAGATCCTCTCATCACAGAGGGTCCCAGCTTCTTAGAATTATCTCCACATATTCCCACCATAATCGTGGCGAGGTGTTGCTAGTTGCAGAACTCCTCCAAACTGTTTCTCCTTTCCTCTTCTAAAAGGCTACATATTAGTAAAGGCAAAAAACAGGCATCACATTGCAAACTTGGTGAAACTGAACTACAGAAATATCTCTGTGGTATACCATTGAAGCTGCACCTACTGGAATGAGTCACAGCAGGCATTTTTTGCATACGTGTGAAAAACCAAGAGACAAAATAACATTTTCAAGGTAGACTTTGAAGCACTTTTTCAACATTTGACCCTGGATTGGAGTTTAATTTTGAACAACCTGGTATAGAAAAAACAGGCTTCTATGGGCTATTTCACACATCCAGCAACATTCTGGCTAAAACACTCTAAATGGAAATGGGGGTCAACCATAACAAGACATTTATTACCATGAAATAGTCATGCAGCATTATATCCAACGCCAAATGAAGGCAAATAACAAACTGCACACATTAATGTCAGGTATATGGTTATGTAAACTGCAAATTCATTTTATAGATTTGTGCGGAGTACAAGATTTAATTGAATGAAAGAGACTCTAGACAGAAACAGAAAATGACCCAGCTCAGCAGGCACTAGCATAATGAGTTAATTATCTAGGGTTTGGCTAGGCAGTGAGGCAGCTATTAACTAACTGTATTGACAGTCTGGCCAGGAGAGGTTGGCACCTGGCCACACCATGAATCCTCACCATCACCCAAGAGAATTTGAGGCTGCTAATGGCTCAAAGACTTAAGTGTCAAAAACAGGAACTTATCATGAAGGAACAAGACAGCCTCAGGACCGGGGTACAAAGGAAACAAAGTTGAGTGTTTTATGAAATCTAATGTATTTCTTCATTCTAAAGTTTTCTTCTGCCAACCAAACTTGGACACCAGGTACAGACAAGGACAGGCCCTGACCTTTTCAGTTAGGATGAGCAGCCATGACAGAGGAAGGAGCATGGGAAATAGAATACCTTTCAGGTGTTCTCTTGAGTTAAACAGATTGCATTTTCCTTACATTTTCGTTGTATGTGCTCTGGTAAATTAAAAGCAAATATTAACCTTATTTATTTATTGTCTTTAGCATAACTCTGTCTTAAAATTAGGCTGATTTCAAAATAAGCATAATCTAATATCAGATTACACTATCCCTATAGCCAAATTATTCCTTATCATCAAATACTGAATCCAGCATATCCAAAAAAGGCCAGCACCCTGGCCACTCATGGATACACTAGACTGACACAATGTGTCTCTCCTTATTTTCATGAGGCCAACTTGGGCTTACAGTATTAGGAATATCTGTTCAAGAGTTTTTTCATAATCAGAGTTAACAGGGTGAACTCTTTGACATGCTTTAGCTATCAGAGAAGTGTAAGTACCTTGGTGCTCCAGGGAGTGGGTGGCAATTGCAGAGTACAGCATCGTCTTTTCTTGCAAGATGTTGAGATGCCAAGAAAACTTGGTAGCAAGTAAAACTTCTGAAGACTCAATTGTGACTTTGTAAGTCTGCTTGGAGTGAACTCTGTTCCAGTCTTTCACATCCTCAGAACTGAAGATGTGGTACACCTATTCCCTAGTTTTGTCTGATTAGAAAATGGCTTTGGAAGCAACCTTTCCTCCGAGTTACAGAAGCACTTCTTCCAACACTAGAAGGGACTTGACTTTGATTGTCTACTCAATGCTGCCTTTTGAGAATGGTATTCAAGACGAGATGACAGAGTTACCTGAATGGTTCCTTACACCCAAAAAGTAAAAAAATGCTCCTTTATGCTATGTGAAAGAAAATGAGTGGTCTTAATGAATTAAATAGAGAAAGGGAGAGAACAGATTCATTGAGCTCTATTTCCCAAAATTTTCCTGTTTAGCTTAAGAATACCATGCTTCTGTCACTCTGGCAGAGTTCAGTACCCTATATTGCACCATTTGATCTTCATTGAAAGCTTTTATTTGCTGTTCATGCAGAGTTCACTGTAGAGGAAACCTCTGCTAGAAAGGCAAAAAGCAGCAAAACTAGCTGATATAATTTACCTTAGTATCTCCAGTTGCAAAGATACTTCCCTTGCAAAAGAAGGATTTGCTACTGCTTGGACTCAGTAGACAATCCTGTAAGACTTAAAAAGAATACTGATGAAGCTTAAGACAGCTTTATAGCCCTCTGACTAAAACAAAGATCCTTCAGAAATTATTTCATTTTACTCCAACTCTATGCATTAACTGGGCAATACTGATAATCAGAACAAGGAGGCTGACAAAGACACTTGCTACCAGTCCCACATTGTTCTTCATCTGAAATCTTTAGCTCCTGAATTCTTTTTTAAAAGCTGCAGCCTGTAGTGAATTTCCACATCTGTCAGTTGTCTTAAACTAACAAAACCAAAGCATACAAAGCTTTGCTTAGACTGACATACCTTCTGCACATAGAAGTTTTTAGCTGTAGACTTGAATCTGAAATGCCTAGGAACTGACAACACAACAGGAAGCATTATGCCCCTTCACAGTGAAGGATCTTCAAAACTCATTAACACTGAATACAGACATCTGAAGTGCATCTGAAGTGTGTTATTTGAAGCTGGACTCTTCTCTGCATGATCTGTCAAATCTGATCTTACTTTAAATTGCAGCTCACAGAGGAAAGGACTCCAAAGACCTAAAATTAGCTAAGACTTAACATGCTTGCTAAAATCTAAACAATGTTAGCAATTACTCATGAAGCATTCTTTCTAGTAAATCAAAACAGAAATGGCTTCTTTTTATACAGTGCTATTTAGAGTATCTCTTATTTTTATATTCTGAATTTTAGAACAAGCCCATGCACTTTTCAGGTTTCACCAGTCTGTTTTACCCCTCGGACATGTCCCATCACCAATTACACACCCAGTCCATTAAAAAGTTCTTATGGATATCTTTAGGAATATTTTAGATGCTAAAAGAAAATAAATCACAGCTCATCTTAGAAAATGAGGGAAAATGAGGAAAAAGTAGGATGAAAAAACTAAATTATTATATAGATCTTAAACCCACAAAACCCTGACAATATGCAAAACAATTCTAAAAAGAAGACATTAGCGTCTCTGTTCCAAGTGAGCTCACTTATTCCTTGTGAATGATGTGATATACCTCAAGAACAAAAGGAATGCAATATTCTGTTACCATTACACATACTATATCATTTAAAATCCCTACCATTCTGGATTTACCGCAGCCAGCGGCTAAGCCTTCACCCAGTCACTCTCTCATTCCTCCCTCCTGGAGGGATGGGGGGAAAGAACTGGACATGAAACAAAAGGAAAAAACCCTGCACATGGGTCAAGGTGAAATGATGTAAAGTAATGATGTAAATGACGTAAAATGATCATTTACATAAAATCATTTACCACCTCCCACCAGCAGACCAATGCCCAGCCAGTTTCCAAGCCATGGTTACCCTGAATAAACTCCCCCTCGCTCCCTGCCCCCAACAGTTTTACTGTTGACCACATTCCATATGGCTTTGACTATCTCTTTGGTCAGTGAGGGTCAGCGGTCCTGACTGTGTCCTTTCCCAACCTCTTTCCCACACTGCAGCCTACTTGCTGGGACAGCAGATTGAAAGAACAGAGAAGGGCTTGATTCTGTGCAAGTACTGTTCAGCAACAGCTAAAACATTGCTGTGTTAAACACTGTTTTGATAACAAGCCTAAAACACAGCATGATACGCACCACTATGAAGAAAATTAACTCCATCCCAAGCAGACCCAATATACCTACACCAGAATCATTGCCATGAGAATACAGCATCAAGACCCTGGACAAGCAATACTAGTTTTGTTCCAACACCTTTGGAATCTTTTTTCCTTATTTTTTTCATTGATCAACGTTTAAAGTTGCAACAGCTATTGTCACATAATGGCCATATAAGAAAACACACAGAAAAGGAAAAAATAAGCTTATCTTGACAAAAGCAGGCTTGCAAAAAGGAGCCCCATGTCCTGTACAGTAATTCTTCCACCATTAGTTGAAGCTGCCAAATCTTGCATGAGGAAGTGATATTGTTAAAATGCATGACAACACCCTCAAGCAACTTCCAGTCAAATGAGATAAAAATGGTAACATTTTTTAAAGGAAAAGACTAGCTAAAGCCTTGCAGTGAGACCAATATCTAAATCTTATCAGGATTTGGTTCAACATGTACTATCCAAATCTCTGCACAGGAACATCTATTAGTTTTAGTGTGGCGCTACAATTTGATTTTGTTATAGCTTTTCAAATTAATATGTCTATCAAAATGTTAATCATCTTGGAGCAGTACTTCATTCACTTCTACATTTAAAACCTCTAAGCTAACAAAGTCCCTCTTAACGAAATCTACAATCCAAGCAAGTATTTTCCATGCTGCTATTCTTTGGTATTCCATTTCCAATTCTTTCCCTCTTGCTCTTCGTCCGTTTGCTATTTTACTTTTAGTCTAGTTTGTAAGCTCCTTGCTGTACAAAGAAGCACAAGCACATTTTTTGTAATTAAATACGTAGTAATCATAGTTCAAAGCTGCAATGTGGCCAAAAGATAGCTCTCTATTTTATTTTATCCCTTCAGTATTGGCCAGTCTAGGCAGCAACATTCCTTGCTTCATCACCCTCTTATCCCATATTTACAATGCTACAGTTCTGCCTCAAATACTTGCAGTGCTGTAGCCTCTCTTCTGAAGTTCAAAATATGTTATCTGACGCCAAAAGCAGAATATCTCCTGCCAATACTTTACAAGGTACATAATTGAGACAGCAGCTGGCCTTGTGTCCCTTCCCCATCTGAAGCACAGAACCTGAGACACCAATCACATTCTTGTTGCTTGATCTGTGTGTCACTCCCTTTCCACAAACATTAATATGGTCCCTTCTCAGAACCAGGTAAAAGATATTTACAAAACAGGGCTGGTCATGACAGTTCTTCATCACTCTGACAGGTACATGAAGGGTATCACCATGGCAAGAATTCCAGGTTTACATAGGACTTTTCTGCAGCCATTTCAGTACAAGCAACTGTTTCTTAAGAAATGTGTTAATATTACAAAGTTATGTACAAGGTAAGGTTAAAGAGTATCTTCATCAGTAAAAGAACCCAAAGATACTAACTTCCTTGTTGAACACTGTGTTGTGAAACACAGCAAAGTGGCAAATAAAGTACAACATAAAGTCTTCTTATTCTGTGGTTAGAAGCAGTGGTGTTAAGCTGCTAACAGAAGCATATTAACAACATGAAAATGGAACATCATACTTGGGTACAGTAAGACAGCCTCATTATGCAACTGTACAGTACTGTTAACCATGCCTCAGCCTGCTCTACTGATAAAGAATCACTTCATGGAGATATATGGAAGACTGATAAGCATTTTAAAAATGCCTTAAAACTCTCTAGTGTAAACCACTGTATATATATTTAAGTACTAGCCTATAAGTGAAGTTGATGTTGTTGCAAAGTGACATTTTAGGATATTTTGCACATGATTTTGCATATCTATAACCTTAAAACAAATCTTCCTTTTCAGAATGCATGCATATGTCACTCTCACTCCCCTGCTAGATGATGTGCAGTCTCAATGAATACACCCACACTCAGAACGACAGCAAAAAATCCACAAGTGAAGAGACTTCTTTCATTGTCTGGCAGCACAGAATTCATAAAGCACAAACTGTAAACAGCTGCCTATCAGCTTCTATCAGCAATAGTATCAAAAACAGATGGCAAAGGTCAAGTCAAAGTTTATTGACAATGATGAACTTTGACAGCCTCTATTAAATTACTTCTTCCTTTAAGGTGTATGTGATCAAAGCAGCAGAGAGATTTTCACTCAGTCACATAACAAGCTATTTGTTGAGATTGAAACATCTGGTCAATATCTTCTAACACTGCAATTTCATGCACAGTTAGCAATAGGGTACATCTCTTCTTCTTACAGGGTCCATAAGGGTTGCACATATGGCTGATCATTTCATTCAAAAAGGTTTCAATTCCAGGCATTATATACAATTGTATCTATGCTTTATAGTATTTTAAGTCTACCTACCATCGTTTTTCATCATCACTGCTGTCTGCTCTGCTCCTTGCTATAAAAGCCCACAAATATGACAGAGCACTTAAAGCTTAACAGCTTTTGACTACTACAGTTAGAAAGCAGTTAAGGCAAGGGAGTTTTTGAAGTGGCAGGTCTTCAGCTATCTGTTGTCAAGAATTCCCAATGCATTAAATTATTTACCAAAGCTCTAGTAACACAGATTTTTTTTTTTAATAGCAAACCCTTCATTTATGAGGCATTCCCAAGCAATTAGAAATCACCCTTTTAATAATTTAAAAATTATACATTTTACAAACATAACATACAACACTTTATATTTCAAGAGAACATGTGATAATTATGAGAATTTGATGAATCACAACCCTCTTTTTCAATCTGAAATAGCAAGACACAAAATGTTATCTATCCTAAATGCTGAGAAATGCTTGCCTTTAAAATTATGCATCTATGTTGCCACAGCAACAAGTAGTGGATAATGTGAAATGTGCTTCACCCTTTCATTTCTAAATCCTAATCTTTTTGGTCAAAAGAGAACAGAGGGCTAGTTGTAAACATGTCTACAGAAAGTACATTTCAAAGAACGTTAAGTTACTATTAAATAATCTCCATTTTTATTCAGTGAATGGTTGATTTCCACAACTCACTGTCACACTAGCTCACTCCAAGTATTATCTGAACCTTAAAGGTTTACCTAGCAGTTGTACGAAGACAATGGCCCTGAAGTTTCTCAATATAACTAAGTGTTGTGCCCGGATGCTGCACCAAAGGTTCAAGAGAGAGGTGGGCAGGGAAGGGAGAAGGTAGATAACCTCCATGTGGGAAAATCTACAAAACTGCTTGAACAGAGACACCCTTCAGAGATGCCACTGAAGATGCCTGGGCTTTTGTGGAGGGTGCATTGGCACTGTGGCATTTATTCAGTAGTACCTCATTGCTCTGAAGGAATGGCATGTGCAAGCTAAATTAGGTTAAAAAAAAAAAATAAAAAAAAAATTAAATCAGAACTGTCCACTAGAAACTGATGGGTTTCATGTACATGTCAAGATATGGCTTACAGGTAACAGAGCATGTTTACAGGTTGTAAACATGAGCCTAAATAAGACCCTGTCACACCATGCCACAAAGGCAATCAAGTCAGGAAAGCAACTAATTAGCTGTCACTCAGCACTAACAACATCGGTGTAGAAATGATGTAGTTAGCCAGATTCTGACTGGTTTTTTGATAGGAGTGTAAAGGAGGAAATGTTCCAGGAGCTCCAAATAAGTTCAGAACTGACGGGATTAGTACTATTAAATTGCAGCCTTTTTTCAAAGAAGCACACAACAACCCCACCCAGTTGAAAAGGGTGTAAATTCAGCCTAAACTTTATTGTATGTGTACAGAAAGGTTTATAGTATTATGGTGGAGCATTCCATCTAAGCTGGTAGGAAGTTTGTTTCTTCCGGAGTTAATAAAGAAGTTTCTCCAGAAGAGCTTAGGAAAACAGAAATGAATAAAAAATAATAATAATTAAAAAAAAATCTGGTGCCTCTCCTCTAACTTCAAGGCTTTTTCTCACTAAACCAGGAGCCCTCTGAACAACCAATATAAAACTTTGGAAAGCTGGTATTAGGCTTTGAATTGACATCATTAGGAATTAACATTTCAGGATTGGCCTCTCCCAAGTGTTATCCCATATAGTCCATCCACAGTTCCACCTGGAAATGCCCACCTTCAATGTTGAATATTCTTTAGGAATAATCCCTCTTTTAAGGAAGAAAAATGTTAACCAACTGAAAAATAACTACCTTGGGACAGGCAAGTCTCAGAAAAGCCTACCTCTGGATTCCTCATGTGTGACTTCTAACCACATTTAGTGATGGCACACATTCCAGGCTGAGATTCCAGGGGAATACTAGAAGCACAGTGTGCAAGTGAACAATGATTTGGAGAACTCATACATGCTCTCACAAAATAATAAAAGCCATAATATTCCCAACAGAAAGTACTCACTTCCTCAAAATTATGTTTTCTGTTACTGAAACAAATCCATTATTATGCTTATTGCTTTGTGTACAAACATTGGTGCCTTAGCTTTGACTATTCAGAAAAGAGTAAGAAACTTCAGATAAAAAAAACATATACTTTCACATTTCTAAATTACCTTCAGCTTCTTATTCCAGTACCAACCAGATATAAAATCAATACTGAATATTAGCTGCACAAGAAATACTTATTTCTTACTGTTTCTTGCTCACTGGCATCAAGAAGTCTGGGAAAACTCCTATTGCATGTAACACCCCATTTGGTTAGTTTATCTGCAGAGGAGATTTAACAGTTGTCAACAGAGGAGTTGCGCAGTTGTCAGGCCCTGAGCATGTATACCCTGGAATTGCCCTGTTCACCAATGGAAAGCCAGATGCAGTCAGGCTCTGCATGGGACTGCCCATGCAAACACCAGCCCCTGGATGCACACCAGCCATGCACAGGTAGGAAGCAGGGCACTGTACTGAGCACACTCTGCACACTGCATGTCTCCGGCTCCTTTCTCCTCTCCAGGACTCCTGGAGTGGAAATTCTGTAGCCTGAGAAGCTGGAAAGCCCAGACCCAATTGCAATCTCAATCTAGCTTTACATTGATGTAAATTTACCCACTGGTTAAACCAACAACTTGGCTCAACCAATAACTTGGTTGAACCAAGTTGTGCATAATTTATGCAGATGCAAATGAAATAAAATCCATACCTGGTATGACCGTGTATATATTATCTTTTCATTGGTTACTTACTTTTTTCTTTTACCTAAAGAAGTATCCACAAGTAGGCGCGTATATTCAATGTTTAAAAATTACCCAACATCATCTTCTACGATGTATGTATTGACCACTATTAAACTATAATAGTTAAGATCTATGTGAAGGATTGACATCCAGTACAGGAGACTGTCGTGGTTCAAGCTTGAAGACTTTAAAGTAAAATAAGAGAACAATGTCTCATCTGCATTAAAGCACGTACAATAATAAAATGCTGAACTCTGAAAACCAACAACTTATGAAACAGAATATGGAGTACTGTGTCTTTCCACTTTTTCCACAAACATGGTAAACCAGGAACATATTATAACTGGAATTCCTGTAAGGATAACAAACTGCAGTGTTTTGTTTTTAAAAACAATATCTAGAACTTCACTTAAAAAATATGTTTTCATTTCAGCCATCATCCCAAAATATTCACGTTAAAGGAACAGCTCCCTAAGCATCTTACTTGAATATTCAGGGTTGATGAAGATCAGGTAAACTGCCTAGCAAATCACTCAAATACCATAAACCACTAAGTGACCACAAGTGACCCTTACAAAAACTTAAGTTAGTGATAGGTATTTCAGTTCAGTCTTACTGATCTTACAGATAAAAAGATCCTTTAAAAGCAGACAAAAAAAGCATCCCTGAAAAATGTGTTTATCTTCTATCACTCAAAATTCACAAATTTAGGATTTTTTCTTTTACTTTGCTCTGTATTTTGGAATGCTTGCTATTGATGAAGACTGTGCTCTATGGGTGAAATGCCAATTCACAACTTAATTTTGAAATGGAAGTGTTGGAATAGCTCCCACTAAGAAAAAAAAAGTATCAGAGAAATATCCAGAAAGAGCTGCTTTCCAAAACATCCTATAGGACCCTTGTTCCTACTAGCATCATAACCAATATTTGTTGAAAACAGTAGAAATAGTGGAAAATCTTGTGGCCAAAATTTGGTGTGATGCACTCTGGGCCTGTATGTGCCATAGAGGATAGTCAATCCTATTAAGTAAGACAGAAACCTTTACCTGATGCATTGCAAATAGAGCAACTTCATTAATTGTTATAAAATTTCTTTTTATTTTTCTTCCCTCATGGGCAATTCCAAATATCCAGAATTATCTGCTCTTCTTTATAATAAATCTGTCATAAAAAAAAAAATCTCCATCTGAGCATGTATAACAGTCCATTTACTTTTTAAAGAAATATTTTAATGTATGCTTTATAGAAGATGATGTAAAACAGTCTAAGCAATAATGTAATTCAACAATCTCTGTTGTTTTCTGCCCAGGGGCACTTACTGCTTTCAGCAGCATCATGCAAGCCAAGAAGCCCATATATTGCTTACACTGGCAGCAGGATATGCTAATTGTGAACCCTGAAGATCCAGTGTATTAGACAGCATGTACTTAATTTGAAACCCTACCTGCCTGTGTGCTAATTAATTTGCATCCAAAATGATCATCTTGTTACTTTGGTATTTTGTATAATCATTTTCTGTACAGCACAAAATCCATCATATTGAAAGTGCACAAGTATAAATGTATGTAACTTAGCATCTAAGGAAAACTAAAATTAAGCGTTTGCAAACTAAAAATACTTTGGGATATTTTCCTTCTCAGAAAGATAAAAACTGTAACAATTTCAAGGAGTCTTTCTGGAGTTTTTGGATATTGTCATTATTGTTAGCTGTTCTACTAATGTTAATTACAACATTACATGATTTCCCATGGATAACAACTTGTAATTCCATCTATTTATTCTCTATAGAGGCAGAGGAACACAGTAGATTAGGAGGCTGTCAAGATGATAAAATGACATCAAATGCAAATTTGTATTTGTAATACAGCATGCAGGATTTGGAAATGCTACTTAAAACAGAAGCAGTAAACTAGCTTCAGGCACTGAATGTATGCTTCAGGCAGCAAATGTATGAAAAAATGTTAATACATTAGAATATCTGAAGCAACAACAAAAAAGATTTTGTCTGAACTTCAGTAAAAGGAGAGTTTGTCAATAAATCAACTGAAAGATAAGGACAAGTATCAATATTAAACTACCAGATAAAACTGCTATAACACCATTTCTCTTGACACAAAAGCTAACAAGTAATTATATAAAAGGTTAACTCATTAGTCCTTATTTTAATTTTCCTGAACAAATTCCTAAAGCATTTCAGATACTTTTAATCTAAAAGCCAATTTTCTGCTCATACTTATATTGATGGAACCTGACTAATATCAGTGGGATTATACCAGAATAGAGTAAAAGAGAATTACCATCACTGCCATTGTTCTATTTTTCTTATTTTTTATTTACCATTTCTTTTGCCATTTTTACTTTCGCTATTATTTTCCAGACAACAAACGTAGCTGCCACATGACAGATTGATTTTTGTGAGGCTGAAACGTGTTACGCTCTAGGTTTCCCATTGAAAGAAGTTTCAGAGGAGCAAGATCATGACCATAAACTTCTCAGAGGGCCTGACAAGTATTTACAACATTTAAATTTAGCCTAATAAGGCTAATACTTCTACTGATGAAACACAACATTTTCAGACCTCTCTAGTTTTCTCTTGGAAGTGCACATCCACAGATTCCATACATCAGGCAATAATTTTCTTTCCTCATTCTATTTCTATGGGTCTCTTAACAAGTTTAAGATTTCTTTTAGATCACTTAAATACCATAAAGAAACACAAGGCAAATAGTAAGCAATATCCTCCTTCAAAGGGTAAGTCACAAATGAACGCAAATTCAGTTACTTCAAGCTGACATCTTCAGTAGCTGCTTCTATTCCACCACCACCCCAAAACCAATTGGAACTTAAAAAGGAATCTAGTGTTACCAGCTTACAGCTAACCTTTGTTAACAGGCCAGTGTGTTATGCCTCGTGTGTCTAAATCCAGATTTATAAATTCTTTAGATTCCTCCCTCAAAGAGTAGAAATAATTGCCATAGCGAGGATACCTCCAGATTTAACGACACTAAAAATTCATCCATGACCATGTCACCCAGGGCTCTGTCCA